>NW_006409151.1:218266-220162 GCF_000296735.1 Chrysochloris asiatica
TTCTCCATTGATAAGAATGCTGTTTATTGGTCCAGTGGTGAGAGTTTTTGTTTGCTTAACATTGAGATGTAATCCATATCAAAGGCTGTGCTCTGTGATCTTCATACAAGACTTCAAAACAGTTCTGTATTGACTGAGGAAGTCAAATTGGAGCAGATTGGTATTTTTAAAGTTTGATTAATTCTTCATGGTAAACAACTGAAAGAAAGAAAGAAAGAAAGAAAGAAAGAAAGAAAGAAAGAAAGAAATATATATACATATACTGTTTAAAACTCTGGTATAGGAGATTGAGAATAGGTGTGAATGTTTCCAGAAGCCTGATGAATGAAGCTAGATTATTGGTAGGACAGTGGGGAGCAACTCACATTCAGAGTAGTGTCCTGAGAAACCATCTTTGAGTAGGACTTCACCATCTTTATAGTACTGCTTTCATGTTATGTAAACTTTGAAATGATTGAGTCAATTCCTATTGAATCAACCCTTATCTGAAACAAATTCTTTGTCATAAATACCTTCACTTGCTGTGTCTGCAGCTTTTAAATCATTGGAAAACTTTGATACCTTTTATGCTCAGAAGTAGGATTAAGGTACAATTGAATGTGTCTGTTCTGAGTGACTTACAAAATCCTATATACAGTTATGAATGCATTTAATTCATAACCCAGGACTGCTTGTATGATGGAGCTTCAAACTGTTCATAGAAAAATTTCATTATTGCCAAAATCAATATTCCATAATCTTTTGAAACCCCTATATTATGATTTCCATTATTGCAAACCCCTGTTTGTTTAATCATAACTACATACTTAAACTCAAATTTACAGCCCTTTCTATAACAGAGGCACAATAAATATTTGCTAAATAGATGCATTTTCTGTGAACAACTTAATTTTTATTTGTATGTCATCTATCAATCATTTTTGAACGATATTATAAGGATATAAAATGCATGATATTTCACTGTTAATAAAATTATAGTATTTTCTTTATGAGGGTTCATAGGAAACAATTTTTAACAGACTTCAAATATAAGAAGAACCTATGCTTTTCCTGGACACCTAAGCTTGTTTTATTCAGATGGCCACTGTGAGTCTTATAAATGATTCATTTTTCTTTTGGATCTAGTTTTTAAGTAGTTCAAAGTCAAATTTACATAGCAACTTTACCAAAAAAATATATAAGATCTAATGCTGAGACTTGTAATTTTTAAAATTTTCCTTTCACTACTTTATTTATTCATTTACTCTCTCAATCCTTCTTTATAAATTTCCAAAAATATTTTCACATGTCAGGAGAAGAGTTATTAAATTAATCATAATGGATTTTACTAAAGGTTAAAAGTCCCAATTTCTTGACAATTTCCTTACTTAAATATCTCTTATATAAAGTGTTTAATACATTATTTTTAAATCAGTTGTTCCAAGGTATTGCATGCATTTGTAGACTAAACTATTATATTAGAGTTGTACCAACACTCTAAGCTAAAGAAACTCTACTCGACACTGATTCAGCTATGCAGAATGTTTGTTATTCTTTAAAACTTTTGTCATCTGCAGATTTAATCATCATACTACCTGTAGTTTTATTTAAATTGATGTTTAAAGTGTTGACTAGAACAGAAAAAGTAAGAAGACCCAATTCCAACTATTTGAAGTTTCTCTCTGTGTTTGTATTGCTCAAATAATAAATACTCCTGGACAAATATTTGGCACTCAGTTCAGACACATACATGAGTTGACAGAAGATATAAATAGTAGAATAATAGTCAGATTGTATTTCAAAATACTTGAATGAATTGTCTATGGTACTTTCATGGAAAAAAAAAAAAAAAAGGAAAAATCTGAGCCTTTTAAATATGATTTTAGCAACTGGGAACACAAAAATGCAGAAATGATT
>NW_006409151.1:222575-224043 GCF_000296735.1 Chrysochloris asiatica
CAGCCACAACAAATATACTTTTGGTGAATTTTGCACATTTCTGTCATATGATACAGACTGTCACTTCTAGAAAAGTTTCTATTGTACCTTGATCTCGATACATATTATTTCTACAGAAAAATGCAATTTTGCTCACCTACCTCTGCTTATTTCAAACTGTGGTTAGAAATGGTCAATGTTAAAAGATTATGATTCAACTTGTTTTAGTGTCTTAAACATTTTGTTATGTATATGACTATAGCTGCTAAGCTGATTCTTACTAAATGCCCACATTAAAAACTCAGCTAGACTGGAAGTTTTTCAAACCCTTGCTCCAACTAAACCACGTGTTGTTGTTAAGTACCATTGAGTCAGGTTCCAACCCCTAGTGACCCTGTATACAGTTTCCAAGGAGCAACTTGTGAACTTGAACCTCAAGTCTCCCGGTTCAAAACAGAGCCACACAAGGACTCCAAACCATGTTAAAATAAGCTAATGTTATAAAGTTATAACTTTTTTATATCAAAACCCTTATTCTGTCCATGAGCATTAGAATTCTTAGCATTTTAACTTGTAACCATCTTATTCCTTGCTTTTATGTTTCAACAGAGCTCCCTGTTATAAAGCTAAATTATGTCAGTTTAAAACAAATCTACACATATCTAGATGCTAGGAAACATGTAAATTTAGTGCACAGCCAAAGTCCTATCAACAGGATCCATCTTGACCAAAGAGGCCAATTGATATGGATAAGGTCAAGCAAGACCTTGGATCATACAACTTTGTAAACGTCATTCATTCAGAGATACACCATATGTACTCCCTGTGATTTCTGTCTTTATCAAGATCAGTAATTCTGTAACTCCTTGGAAGTTTTTCAAAACATTCTTTAGCAATAATAAATTCTATATATTTTTTACTTTAAGAATGTCTTGATTTGTTTATATATGCTGTTGTTGTTAGGTGCCACTGAGTTGGTTTGAACTCACAGCACAACAGAAATCAATACTGCCAGATACATGTGCAGCTTCACAATCATTGCTATGTTTGAGCCCATTACCACATATGCAGCTTCACAATCATTGCTATGTTTGAACCTATTACCACTGCCATTGTGCCAGTCCATCTTGTTGAGGATCTTCCTTCTTTTTACTGGCCTTCACTCTACCAAGCATGATGTCCTTTTCCAGGAACTGATCTCTCCTGATAATATGTGCAAAGTATGAGACACAAAGTCTGGCCATCTTGGCTTCTAAGGAGCACTCTGTTCATACTTATTCTAACATTGATTTGTTTGTTCTTCTAGTAGTCCATGGTACCTTTACTATTCTCCTCCAATACTGTAACTCAAAATGCATCATTTTTTTCCATGATTCTCCTTATTCACTAATTTTTACATGAATATGAGTCTATTAAAAGATTGAAGTTGTCAAGGACTTCATTCTTCTTGGGTCAACTATCAACACTCTTTGAAGCACTAGTCAATAAA
>NW_006409151.1:224323-224979 GCF_000296735.1 Chrysochloris asiatica
ACCAACCTTGCAATTCAAATGGCTTTTCAGCCTGGTGCATTAACCCACAGCACCACACCAGTAGAGTGTATGGTCAGAGAGAAAGAAGAAGACCCCCAGGGAGATGGACTGGCAAAGTGGCAGCATCAATGGGCTCGAGTGTGACAACAATAGTGAGGTTGGCCCAGGATTGGGTAGTGTTTCATTCTGCTGTTCATAATGTTGCTATGAGTCAGTACTGACTTGATTGCAACTAACAGCAACAACAAGGTCAAGTGCACTTGAATCCTCAAGCTGACATCTTTGCTACTGCACACATTTAAGAGGTTTTTTGCAGCTGATTAACCTAATGTAATGCATTGTTGAGTAGTGCTGAAGAATACGTATGGAGTCCTGGTGTGGCACTGTAGGATAAGCATTGTACAGAAAGCTCAGTTTGAACTTCAAGTTCATCAGTTTAAATTCACCAGCCACAGCTAGGAAAACCTATATAGAGTTTACATATAGATATATTGTTGTTCTTAAGTGTCATCATGTGGTTCGAACAAACATAGGGTTTTTAAGGAATGGGTGGAATGGGTAGTGGATTTGGACTGCCAACCTTGAACCTTGTTGTTCAAGAAAACCTTGAGGTTCAGTACATTATCCTGCAGCACCAAACCAGGATTATATATATA
>NW_006409151.1:226395-227473 GCF_000296735.1 Chrysochloris asiatica
TTTTTTTTTTTTTTTTTAATTATCGTTAACAAATTTTTACTAGGATGTGATATTAATGATATTATTCAATTGTTTATGCATTTGTTGAGTCATTTCTTTTTGGAATGGTTACAGATATGATTCTCTTCCAATTGGTTGGCCAAACACCACCTTCTGACTCTCACATCAGATAACAAAACCAAGGAAATATTGTTGCTATTAATAGGTGCCATTGAGTCAGGTTCAATTTATTGTGTCTTTATGTACAATAGAATACAGTGTTACTCATTCCTATGCAATCCTTATAATAGTAAGTATGTCTGAGCCTACTGACAGAAACACTGTGCCAATCCATCTTGCTAAAGGACATCCTGATAACATTTCTAAAGTATGTATGACAAATTCTTGCCATTTTCCTTGTTAAAGATCATTCTAGTTGCACTTTATCCAAGTCAAATATTCTTTACCAACACCATAATTCTAATGAGACAATTCTTCAATTTCCCTTTTTCATTGTCCAGCATTTACATGCATATGAAACAATTGAAAATACCATGGTCTGAGTCATATGCACATTTTTCACAAAGTGACACCTTTACATTTTAATACTTTGAATATGTAGTTTGCAACAGATTTGTTACAATATAGTATTTGATTTTATGACTTTATTTCCATGATTTAAAATAAGGAAAGATGTATGTCAGGGTTGTATTCTTTCACCATACTTATTCAACATGTATGCTGAGTACATAATCTGAGCACCTGGATTTTATGAAGAAAAAATGCAGTATCAGGATTGAAAGAAGACTCATTATCAATCTGCAATATGCAGATGATACAACCTTGCTTGCTGAAAGCAAAGAGGACTTAAAATACTTAGTGATGCAATGACCACATCCTTTAGGATGGATGTACCTCAAGGCAAAGAAAGCAAAAATCCTCATCACTGGACCAATAAGCAACATTATATGAATGAATAAAATATTGAAATTTTCAAAGACTTCATTTTGCTGAGATCAACTCATGGAAGAGCAGTCAAGAAATTAAGAACTGTATTGCATTATGCAAATCTGTTGCACAAGACCTCTTTAAAGTGTTC
>NW_006409151.1:227573-228443 GCF_000296735.1 Chrysochloris asiatica
GGTGGCATAGCCCTCAGAATCACAGCAACTCAAACCACCACAGCACGATAGATAGACAAGTGGTGGCTGTTTTATATAGCAAGCAAAAACGAATATGTCCATTTAAAACGCTTCTCTCAAAGAGTTTGGGAATATCTGTTGTTGTTGTTAGGTGCCATTGAGTCTGTATCGACTCATAGCGAGCCTATGAACAACAGAATGAAACACTGCCTAGTCCTGGGCTAACCTCACAATTGTTGCCATGCTTGAACCCACTGATGATACCACTTTACCAATCCAGCTCACTAGGGATCTTCCTCTATTTCTGTGACCCTCCACCTTACCAAATATGACATCTCTCTCCAGTGACTGATCCCTCCAGCTGGTCTGAAGACTGGTCCAAAGATTGAGAGACAAAGTCTGGCCATCTTGGCTTCCAAGGAGCACTCTGTCACTCTTCCAACACAGATCTGTTCATTCTTTTGGCAGTCCATGGCACTTTCTACATTATCCTCCAACACCATAACTCAAATGCATCAATTATTCTACGACTTTCCTTATTCACTGTCCACTTTTTGCATGCATATGAGGCTATTGAAAATACCATGGCTTGAGTCAGGCGCAACTTAGTCCTCAAGTTAATGTCTTTGCTCTACAACAATTTAAAAAGTTCTTGAGCAGCAGATTTGCCTAATGCAATATGTCACTTGATTTCTTGACTGTTGCTTCCATGAGTGTTGATAGTTGATCCAAGAAGAATGAAGTCCTTGACAACTTCAATCTTTTCTCAGTTGATAAGAATGTCATTTATTGGTCCAGTGGTGAGGATTTTTGTTTTCTTTGCATTGAGATGTAATCCATACCGAAGGCTGTGCTCTTTGATCTTCATCA
>NW_006409151.1:231115-247121 GCF_000296735.1 Chrysochloris asiatica
AACTACGCTACCAGAGCTACTTAATATATGTGCAGAAAAAATCCAAAATTTCTAGTCAAAATCTGAACACAATTGTGTAATCATGACTGAAATGGTTGCTGTTGTAAGTTGCCTTCCTGTTGGCTTAGACTCATATTCACCCATAAGCACAATAGAATGAAACACTGACCAGTTCCTGCATCATCTTCACATCTCCACAATTGTTTTGTTTCAGTTCAGTGTTGCTGCCAGTATGCCAAACCACATGGTTTGACTCTTCCTTTTTTTGCTAAGCATGATAACCTTTTCCATGGACTGATTCCTCCTGATAACATAGCCAAAGCTCATGAGAAATTTTCCTCATCCTCACTTTTAGGGATTATTCTGACTGTATTTCTTTTAGGTCAGATTTATTCTTCTGGTAGCCCATGGGACTTTCATTATTCTTCACCAACACAACAATTGAAATGCATCAACTCTCCAGTCTTTCATATGCAATGTCTAATTTTCACATACATATGTTTTTGTCATTTTGTGAAGTGCTATCACATCAGTTCTGACTCATATTAACTCTGTGTAGGGTCTCCATTAGAGGCTGGTGGGCTTGAACCATTGACATTATGGTTGGCAGTCAAGAGCTTATCATACAGTACCACACCAGGACTCCATGCATATGAGAGAACTGAAAATATGCATGGCTTGGGTCAGGAGCTTCTTATTTCTCAAAGTGACATAGTTGCTCTTTAATACTTTAAAGAGGTCATTTAAAGCATATTTACCCATGAAGTATATTGTTTGATGTTTTGACTCTTGCTTCCATGATTTTTTATTGTGGATCCAAATAATTGAAATTCTTGACAACTTCAATCTTCTCTCCAAATAGAACCATGCTATTTGTTGGCTTTTTCTTTTTCTACATTGAGTTGTAATCCATACTTAAGGTTGTAGTCTTTAATCTTCATCAACAAGTGTCTCAAGTCCTCTTCAGTTTCAACAAATAAGAGTATATCATCTGCATTTTTTATGTTGTTTTTAGGTGCTGTCAAATTGATTCGGACCCATAGAAATACTATGCACAAAAGAACAAAATACTGCTCAGTTCTCTCCAACCTCACAATCATTGTCAAGCTTGAGCCTATTGCTGTTGCCATGGTGCTAATCATCTCATTGGGTATCTTCTTTTTAGTAGAACCTCTACTTTATGGAGCTTAATGTGTTGTTGTTGTTTTTTCTCCAGGAACTTGTCCCTTCTGATAATATGTCTGAAGTATGAGAGAAAAAATCTCACCATTCTGGCTTCTAAGGAGCATTCTGACTATATTTCTTTCAACCCAGATGTTTGTACTAGCAGTGCAAGGTACTTTTAATATTCTCTTCCAACACCACCATAAATCAAATGCATCAATTCTTCTAGTGTCTATTTTCTTCACTGTCCTAATTTAACATGCTTATGGAGGTATTGAAAATACCACGGCTTCAGTCAGGTAACCTTAGTACCCAAACTGAAATCTTTGCTCTTGAACAGTTTAAAGAGGTATTCTACAGGAAATGTGCCTAATGCAATGTCCTTTGATTTCTTGACTGTTGCTTCCATGAGTGTTATGAATGGATCCAATCAAAATGAAGTTTTTGACAACTTCAATTTTTTTTTTTTCTCCATATAGCATGATGCTATGTATTGGTTCACTGGTGATGATTTCTGTTTTCTTTATATTGAGATGCATCCCATACTGAAGGCTGTGGTCCTTTATTTTCATCATTAATTATTTTAATCCTTCTTCACTTTCATGAAGCAAGTTTGTACCATCTGCATATCACAAGTTGTTAATGTATCTTCCTCCAATCTTTATGTCACATTCTTCTTCATATAATCCAGTTTCTTGGATTATTTGCTCAGGGTACCCATTGAATAAGTATAGTGAAAGATTACAATCCTGGCACACTCCTTTCTTTAATCTAAACCCTTCAATGTCCGCTGGCTCTATTTCAACACCTGTATCTTGTTCTATATACATGTTCCTCATAAGCACAATGAAGTGCTCCAGAATATTAATTCTTTGCAGTATTTCCATAGTTTGTCATGATCCTCACAGTTGAAAGTCTATGAATCAGAACCAACTAATAGTTCTTAACAACTACAACAACCTTACATTCAAAACAAGATTCACAATATTTTCTGACATCCTTATGGCGTTTATTTTCTTTCTTATATGTTAAATGACTTTTTTGCATTATTTTACTATTTTCCTGATTTCTTCCTGCAACTCCTCTGGTCTTTTTTTTTTTTTTTTCTTTTTTTTTTTTTTTTTGGGTTTTGAGTAAAAAAATATATTTTTTTTTTTTTTTATATAGTATTTAATGTGTCAAATCTGTTTTTGAAATGATCTCTATTCAGGAGGGATATACTCAAGAATGTGTTTAGTCTCTTGTATACTTGTAATTTTCTTCAGCTTCAGCCTGAACTTGTGTATTAACAATTGATGCTGTGTTCTACAATCAGTTCTTAGCCTTGTTTTGTCTATTCATACTGAACTTCTTCATAGTCTCTTTCCACAGATGTAGTCAATTTGATTCCTGGATATTGCATCTCATGAGGTTCATGTGTATAGTCACTATGGTGTAGAATAAAGGCATTTGCAATGAATAAGCTCATCTTTCAAAATTCTATCATGAGATCTCCAGTATCATTTATATTGTTGTTGTTAAGTGCCATATTGTTAGTTCTGATTCACGGCAACCGTGGTTAGGTTTTCTGAGGTGTGTGACTGGTGTGTTTGAACAATTGACCTTTCAGTTCAAGTCAGCCTTGTGGTTCAGTTCATTATCCTGCAACACTGCATCAAGACTCATTTATATTACCAAGTCTATATTTTCTTCTCACTGACCTCTCTCTCTCTTTTTCATCTGATTTCCATATTCCAATCACAAGTTAATAAGGGCAGATTTACACTCAGAGCAAAAAATATTATGTTACCAGATGCCTAGAAGCCATGATTAAAAAAAACAAAAGGCACTTTAAATTGTGAATTTAGTGAAAAATTACAAAGCAAATCAGTTTTTCATTCCACAATTCATGCACAGGTTGTTTCTTGTCACTGATTCAAGTCCTAGCAATGTAACATTATTCATCCCAATTTTCTGCTGCATTTCCCTGTTCTATTCCTCCTTGTTTTTAATCAATTGTATCTGCTGTACTTTGTTCTAGGTTTGCTTTATAATATTAAATAAGAAGCTTCTTTTTTGCATGATTGATTACATTTAATTTAATAGATAACAATACTGTGCTTATTAAGATAATGTTGTTTTTCAATTGATATTCATTATTTAAATTTTCATTTTGACTTTTGCTTTTTGTGGTTCTTAATCTTGAAGAATAAAATATATTTAATAACAAAATTCATATAAATGTCATATTTTACATATATTTAAGTTCCATTTATATGAAGTATTTTGTCATTTATTAAATGAATAAATATATACATATATATTTTTTTTTCAATCAACTAGCTAATACTGTCAGTATAACAAAATCTATGTGAGAATTTAAATTGTGGTAATACCTAGTAATTTGCTGAAATGAAAGAGAAAAAATTAATTAAGGATTAAATATAAAATAATAAGTTAATTATCAATATCTATATTTATTCAGCTATTTGAAAGTTACCTTTCTACCTAGCACAAAACCCAAACCCAATACTCTTTGTATTGGATTTCAGTCATATAAATTTCAGCCAAATAATTGAGAAGTCTATAGAGGAAGCTTTGGTAGCATAGAGGTTAAGATTCAGTCTGCTAACCTTAAGGTCAAAACTACAAGTTGTTCCACAGGAGAAAGATGAATCTTTTCTGCTCCCTAAAATATTTACAGCCTGAGAAACCTTAGGCAGGGTTACTATGAGTCAGAACTGACTTCACAGCACAAAACCACCACCACCATGGAGGAAACAATAACAAAAACAATAAGAGGAGGTATGCACACTTTTGAATAATCACCGATTTGACAAGAAATTTTTAAAAGGCAGCCTTTGTCTAAGGATAAATGTCAGAAGGTTTCGGAAAGAAAGGGGAATGCAAACAGGAAACACCTGAAATAAGAGACATTTTAATGAAGGGATTATAAGCAATGAAATGAAACAAAATACATATATATTGTTGACTGGGAAGTTTATATGCTCTGTAAACCTGATGTGGTGCTGTGGGATAAAGCACTGCACTACAAGGTTGATTTGAACCACAATATTGGCAGTTCAAAGTCACCAGCTTCTCTTTGGAAACCCTATAAAAGCTCATTTTAAGTCAGACCTGACTCAATGTCACTTAACAACAACAACAACAAAACTAAAACTAAAACTAAATAAATATACAGTTGTTGTTTTTTTCATCTTTGAAATCATATTTGTCAAAATGGGCATATATAATGAATTAATTTAAATGTACAGTAGCACAATTTTAGTTTTAACTTTAAAATTTTCATGACCCATTGGACATATATAACCACTATTTTCAGCCTTTCAGGTTTCTTTGGAAGCTTCTTTCCCTTTTGTAGCACAAGCTACTAACTAGCAGGGGTCTGTTAAGTGCCGTCCAGTCTGTTCTGACTCGTAGAGGCCTTGCATGTGATTTCTTAGGCTTTAACTCTTTGTAGGAGCAGAAAGTCTCATCTTTTTTCCTGAAGAGTGACTGTTAGGCTTGAGCTGCTAACCTTATGATTTGAAATCCAGTGCTTATTTATCCTATGGAGCCAATGTGCTGCATAACTCGGTGTGAATCTGAAGAAACCGGTATCAATCAACCAACACTACCAATGGTGTCTACTTGGGATATGTGTTCCACACAATTTCATCAAAGTCCATATTAACTTAAATAGTTCCCCTTGATTTCAGAATGTTTTGCATGATATTCCTTTAAAATGCTAGGCAAAAAATAATCTAGCCATGAAAGGATTAAATATAAGGTAAATGGGCCTCCATTTGTATTCTTAACTCAGTCCCAACAAAATTCAGACTCCCCTGAATCACATGAGTTGCCTAAGACACATGTCAGGAAACAAACAATTCTATTTGTTCCTCATTTATGGCCTCAGATGATTACCTTAACTTTTCTAGATCCAATTTTTATATATGGAAATCATCAACTACATCATAGTGTTTCTATGATGATTATTATAAAAGTCAGTGTATGCAAAAGTGTCCAGTGTAACACTTGGATCATGTTAGTTTTCTTCCCTAAACATACACTATCACTTGAACCTCTAAATAACAAGGCACATTTTATTTAGTGGTTCAATCAGTGATGAAATTTAGGTTGCAAGAAAATGACACCACAATGTTAATAATTGGTAAATATAGACTTTGTTGTTGTTGCGATTGTGTGCCATGTATTTGACTCCAACTCACAGTGACCCTATTAGAAGAGGATAGAAATGGCTTTTGAGTTTCCAAGACTGTAATATTTATAGAAGTATAATACCACATCTTTCTCCATTAAACAGATGTTGAATTTGTTTGTCAGTTGAGCACAAGAATGCACAATTGTATACTACCAGGGCTCCAATATAGGATTGTGTTGTTGTTAAGCGCTTTTGAGTAAGTTCTGATTCATAGTGATCCTGTATACAGTTTCTGAGGAGTGGCTGGTGAGTTTGAACCACCAACTTTGTGGGCACTTCAGTGCTTATCCTACAGTGCCACAACAGGACTCGGTATGGCATCACAGACTGCATATAATTTATTTTTCATTACACTGTTATATCATGTGGTTCAAACTTATGAGCTGCTCCTTGGAAATCTTATACAGGGTCACTGTGAATTGGAATCAGCTCAACAGCACTTAACAACAACCTATATGACCATAATGTATAATATAACAGAGTAATGAAAAAATATATGCAGTTTTTGGGGTAAAAAATTTATACTGAATTACCATCATGATCCTCTCATTCATTATGTGTCTGTGAGCAAGGAGTTTAATCTCCCTGACTGCCAAGTGTCCCCAAATATCAGAGAAGGTAACAGCTATCTCTAAAATTGTTCAAAATGAATTAAAATATCACAAATATATATGGGTTCGAAACTTCTTTGTGTAAGTTCTGTAATTTTACTGCTTTTCAACAGTTTTACCAGTAGGATCTCTCTTTCATACAAAATGCTATTTTTGTTGTTGTTGTTGTTATGTGCTGTCTTTTCAGTTCCCATAGAGACCCTATATAGGGTTTCCAAGGAGTACCTGGTGACTTTGAACTGATGACCTTGTGGTTCAAACTGACTTTGCAGTCCAACGCATTAAAATCATGAATATACAAAACAAAAACTGGCTTTGAAGTAAAGAATATTTTTGGTTTGAGATGTCCTTTCTCCTTATATCCTACCACCAATGCAGTTCCCAAACGCATTCTCTGAAATGTAGGACTCCAGAACACAAAAATTTGAAAAGAAATGCCCTAAAACCATTTTACTTCTGACATCACTGCATACATCTATGTAAGAAATATTCCTCAAGGGTACTTTTTTTTCAATAAGCTATTTTGACAGGTAGTGTGGAGAAATATTTTCCATCTGTCTCTTAAGACTTATCTGGCTACTTCTGTGTTTCATGAAAATGTCTCCCAACAATGTCTTTCGGTCTTACAAGGAGACTTCAAAAAAGGCTTGGAAAATGGAATTCAAAGATAATGGTAATTTTCCAATGAATTTTTTGAAGAGCCTTCAAATTTCCTATCCCCTTTTTACTCTCAGGTTGGACTAGTATGTGGTCAGAAATCAACATGACCTTGATTTACTTTGATTTTATCTGTTATTGACTGAGCATAAGAAATCATTGAGAGTCATTGCATCAATAAAATACCAGAGTTGAGTCACCAGTTTAAATATCAACTAGAGTTACTGGAGTTTGCTAACACTACAGTACCAATTTACACACCTGCAATTTTCTTTTAGCTTTTCAGATGAGCATGGATTTTGCCAATCTTGGCATTTTTCAGAAACAATGTATTTCTCTGACAGTCCTATTGAGAGCAAGTGGAGCTCAGCACCTTTCAACTCTGATATAGTCTTTGGCTATCACACAGATTCTGTCATTGCAGTGTCTATTTTGGGGGCTCAGGGAGGCATAAGATGTGGAAGACTGCACTGTGCCAGAAATCAACATAAGTGAGATCATGTCACTCTGCTGCTTACAACCCTCCAATGATTTCCCATCATACACAGAACGCTTTACCCAGTTCTCAACAACCTGCATGGACTGATTCTTTCCTATTCTGTTAACAATATCTAATGTCATGATTCTCCTCACTCTTTGCTCCTTCCATGTTGACCTACTTTATGTTTTTCTACCACCCAGAGCTCATTTCTACAGCAACGACTTTGTACTAACTGTTCCCTATCTGAAATATTCCTTGTCCTGACCTGGTGTCATTTGTTGCTTCATTTCATTCTCATTTCCATTTAAATATCACCTCCTCAGAGAGATCTTCGTTGGCTATCTAATCTAAATCAGATATTAAGATAGTTTCTGTCACATCTTGCTATAATAAACTCTCTACTAACTCTTATCTTATGAAATTATCTGGTTTTATTTCTCTCCCTTTTTAGTATATACATTGCATCACAGTAGAAATTTGCATGCATTTTACCATTTGGTCTCCAGTTCTTAAAATAGAATTGTTGTTAAGTGCAGTTGAGTCAGTTCTGATTGATAGTGACACTATATAGGGTTTCTGAGAAGCATCTGGAGAGATTTAACTGCTGAAATTGTAATTCAAACCAGTTTTGCAGTCCACCACATTAACCTGAAACACCATGCCAGGACTTCAGTAATTTTCTTAAAAGTTAATATTAAATAAGGGACTTCCGGTTTGGCAGTGGCAGAGCAGAGTCAGGTAGGACAGGCTTCATGAGGGAGGGGCTGAAAATCCAGATAGACAGCTGTCACGAAACTGCACCAAAACTCTGGATCTAGTAAAAGGGTCAGGGAGTTAGTGGAAAAATCATGGTATAAAGGAAAAGGAAAATATTGCAATTTAGAAATGAGTCAATACACAGGACTCCTGCAGCCATCCTGCAAGAGTGGAAGTTAGAGGGAGGGATTAGAGCCAGACTGTGAGAGGGAACTTGAGCTAAAAGTCACTCAATGACATTTGAAAAATGAGGTGTGGAGAATTCTACATGCTTTTTTTTTTTTTTTTTTTCCCTCCTCTTCCCTGTCGTGCTTTCTTAGCCCAGGCCAGACACCTTCAAGCAGGTGGGTACACACCCAAAAAAAAGTCCAGCATTGAGACCACAGCTTTCCCATGGCACAGAGAGAAAGAGCCCCATCCGTCCAAGGGCAAATTCTTTGGCTGCTGCTTTTGACTTCTGCCTGTGGTTCCAAGCCCAAAGTTAACTTGTGCTGGATCATTAACCCTTGCCTACATAGCAAGAAAAAAATCAGGTTTGGTCTTACAGACAAACCACATGAACAATCTGTAAAACCCCACATTAAAAGACAACTATTTCAAGAATTATGCTGTGCATGCACAGATACCTAACTGAAATTCAAAGACAACAATAATAAACAATCTTTCTCCCATTAAGTTCTCAATATCTATCTATGCACCTCTACAGTGGTGACTAAAGGAGGAGCCTGAGTGAATGGACACCCCCACCCACTACTGGAGGCTTCAACAGTGCACACACACTGCCTGTGAAACAAGGTGACTGGACAGTCACCCACAGTTTTATTTTTGTTTCAAAGTGGAAGATTTGTCTCTGCTTTTATATTGCTTCTACTTTGGGGTCTTGTTTTCACATATTTTTCCTTGAAGTGAGAGTTTTTTCTCCCTACATTACCCAAGAAAAGTCAGCAATCATGACCATAAAGCCAAGCCACAATCATACCTCATAATATTCCAGCATTGAGACAAGAGCCAATAACAGCTGCTAAACATTACATGTGAAAAGGGAAGCCTATCTTCTGATCAGGTCCAACAGGAGATACCCAGTAAGCTTAGTAACACAACAACAATCATCAATTTAAGCATAAAAAAACCTACATAATTACTGGACATGACAAAGAAAAGATTTCAAACACAACAAACGATTTCAAAACATGCCCAAAAACAGAAAAGTGTAACTGAGACAAATGCACTGAAGATAGAAAGGCTCCCTAGAAGAGGAAGAACAGGTTTTGAATTTGACTGAGGAATAATTCAGAAGAATGATATGGAAATAAATTCAAATGCTCCAAAAACAGGAAGAGGAAAACAAGGAAGAAGTCAGGGAATTACTACAAGAGCAATCAAGCAAGATTGATACAGCATTGGAAACAGTTAAAAACCTGCAAAAAGAGGTCCAGAGGATTAATAATACACTGAAAGGGGGAAGGTGCAAAATAGAAGAGATAGAAGCCAGAAATAGTGAGCTGGAAGACAAATCTCTCCATACAGCTAAGATACAAGAGCAAACTGAAAAAAGGATTAAAAAAATCTGAAAAGAGTCTACGATTCATGCTGGGTAACGTTAAGAGGAACAACTTAAGAATTATTGGCATTCCGGAACAGGAAGAATCAGAGAAGTCCACAGAGGAGATAGTTGAAGAGCTTCTGGAAGAAAATGTCCCTAACATCTTGAAAGATGAGAAGATAAACATTCAAGAAGCTGAACATAAGCCAGGAAGGATAGGTCACAATAGAAAGTCACAAAGACATATAATAATCAAGCTCTCCAAATTTAAAGACTAAGAGAGAATACTAAAAGTGGCCAGGGAGAGGAGAAGTGTCGCTTTCAAAGGTAAGCAAATCAGATTAAGCTCTGACTATTCAGCACAAACCATACAGCCAAGAGGGCAAATGGGAGGCATATACAAAACCACAAAAGAAAAACACAAAAAACTGCCAAGCCAGAATCATATATTCAGAAAAACGACCAATCAAATATGATGGTGCAAATTAAAAAATTCCAGGATAAACCGAATCTAAGAGATTCTATCAAAACCAATCCAGCGCTTCAAAATATCCTGAAGGGAGTTTGTTGGACTGAAAACCAACAAGAACAGAAAACAACCAGAGATTGATGGGTGTGGCAACAACACCTGGAACTCAGTTAACAGATAACAGAGTTCAGAACAGAACAAAACAACATCAACAAATTCCAAGGAGCTGGTTGGTCAATGGAAGATCAAAATAACATCAAAGTCAAAAAGGGATAAATGTAGGATCAGAGATCCAGGTGGAGAGGATGTAAGGTAGATTACAGGATACAATAGATTATTTTAAATGGAGACAAATGTTAATAGACTAGAAGGTAATCCCAAAGAAAGTAAATATTTTACAAACTACCCATGAAAATGAACTTCCAAGAAGAACAAACAAACATGAGAACTAAGAAGAAACTGACAATAAATAGCACAAAATACACAAAATCCAGCCAAGAAGGCATACAAAACAAAGGAATGAACAGCACTACCAAAAAATTAACATAATGGCAGCAATTAATTCATACCTATTGATAATTAAATTGAATGTCAATGGATTATATGCACCAGTGAAGACACAGAGAGTGAAATAATGGATAAGAAAAGAAGGCCCTTCAGTATGTTGCATGCAAGAAACACACTTTAGGAATTCGCACTGACCACCTAAGACAGGCAGCATCCCTTAAACAATCAATAAATAAGGAGGACTCAGATGCAGACAGTACAGACCCGGTCAGGAGGCCAAGCCCCTGTGGGCCCAAGCGTTGTTGACCGTGCAAACCATAGGCTCTGAGGATCAGACTCTAGCCACCTAGTAGACATAGCAAACTGTCCCTCATCTGATTATTCAGTAATGCTTGTTATTAATCTCATACATGAACCCTGGATATCCACAGACAAATGTAAAAACCTTCCCTAAAAGCCGAGACTGTAAATTCCAAAAAGCCAAGTTCCCCCCTCCCATCCAAAAAAAAAAGCTAAAGAGGATAGAGAGAAACACTGTAAACTGATGATATATGGCGGGGATAATAATCAATGTAATGAAACAAGCTATATGAATGGTTGAATGTAAAGCTGATGATGTGCCCTGTAAACTTTCACTCAATGCAAAATAAAAACATTTAATTAAAAAAAAAAAAAAAAAAAAAAAAACTTAAAAAAAAAAAAAAAAAAAAAAACAGACTGAAAGTTAAAGGATGGAAGAAAATATACCAAGCTAACTGCAACAATAAACAAGCAGGAATGGCAATATTAACATATGATAAAGTAAACTTTAAGACAAAAACCAGCATGAGAGATAAAGAAGGACACTATCTCATGATCAAAGGATCAATTGAGCAAGACGAAAAACCATAATAAATATATATGCTCCCAATGAAAGAGCACCAAGATATACGAGGCAAAGCTTACTAGAATTGAAGAAATAAGTAGACAAATCTACAAATATAGTGGGAGATATTAATACGCCACTTTCACAAAGGGACCGAACAACCAGACAGAAACTCAACGAACTTACAGAGGAACTAAACAACACAATCAACCACCTTCACCTCATAGATATATTCAGATCATTCAACCAAACAACAGCACAATATACATTCTTCTCCACTGCACATGGCACATTCTCCAGAATTGATCATGTGTTACTTCACAAAGCAAACCTCCATATATTTATAAGCATCAAAATACTACAAAGCATCTTTTCAGACCACAATGATATAAAACTAGAAAGCAACAATAAGAAGACGAAGGAAATGAAGTCGAATACATGGAAACTGAATAGCATCCTGCTGAAAAGCGAATGGGTAAAAGAAAAAATTAAACGTGAATTAACGTATTTCCCAGAAACAAACGAGAAAACACAATATACCAAAATCTTCAGGACACAGCGAAAGCAGTGCTGAGATAACAATTTATTGTGATAAATGCGCACATCCAAAAAGAGGAGAGAACCAAAATTAACACAGCATCTCCACAATTTGAAACAAACCAACAGAGAGAACCCACAGCCACCAAAAGAAAAGAAGTAATAAAGATAAGAAAAGAAATAAATGAGATGGTAAATAGAAAAAAATATAGAAAGAATCAATAGGACAAAAAGCTGGTTCTTTGAAAGGATAAATAAAATTGACAAACCATTGTCTTTTGACAAAACAAACAAGAGAGAAGAGGGAGAGGACACAAATTACTCGCATTAGAAACCACATGGGCAATGCCACAACGGAATCAAATGAAATCTAAAGAATAATAACAGAATACTATGAAGAGTTGTACTGCAACAAATTCTAAAACTTAGAAGAGATGTATACATTATCAGAAAAACAGGACCTACCTAAACTTAAACAGAGTGAAGTACAAAACTTGAACAGACACATAACAAAAGAAGAAATTAATCAGGTCATCGAAAATCTCCCAACCAAAAGAAGTCCAGGCACAGATGGCATCATGGGTGAGTTCTACCAAACATCCAGGGAAGAACTGTCTCCAATTCTACTCACAATATTCCAGACTGTAGAAGAGGATGGAAATTTTCCAAGTACTTTTTATGAAGTAAGCATAACCCTCATATCAAAACCAGGGAGGACATAAATAAGAAAGAAAATTATAGACCAATATCCCTCATGATCATAGATGCAAAAATTCTCAACATAATCCTGGGCAACAGAATCTAGCAACACATCAAAAAATAATACAGCATGACCAAGTGGGTTTCATAAAAGGGATGCAAAGATGGTACAAGATTAGAAAAACAATCAACGTACTCCACCACATAAATAAGAAAAAGAACCACATGGTTATATCAATTGATGCAGAAAAGGCATTTGACAAAATCCAACATTCATTCCTGATAAAAACACTCAACAAAATAGGAATTGAATGAAATTCCTCAACATAATCAAGAGCATATATACAGAACCAACATCCTACATCACTCTCAATGCAGAGAAACTGAAAGCCTTCCCTCTGCGAACAGGAACCA
The DNA here is from genome assembly GCF_000296735.1 of Chrysochloris asiatica. Lineage (NCBI taxonomy): Eukaryota > Metazoa > Chordata > Mammalia > Afrosoricida > Chrysochloridae > Chrysochloris > Chrysochloris asiatica. Next base: position 244,023 of record NW_006409151.1, read on the forward strand.
GACAAGGATGCCCTTTGTCACCACTCCTATTCAATATTGTTTTGGAAGTCATAGCCAGAGTATACAGCATGATAGAGAAATTAAACGCATCCAAATTGGCAAAGAGGAAATAAAACTTTCTTTATTTGCAGTCAATATGATCCTATACAGAGAAAACCCCAAAGACTCAGTAAAAAAAAAAAAAACTTCTAGACCTTATTGGAAGATACAGCAACATGTCAGGTTATAATATCAGCATACAAAAATAATTTGGATTCCTCTATAGTAACAATAACAGCACTGAAAACGACATTAGGCAAGCAATTCCATTTACAATAGTCACCCAAAACATGAAATATTTAGGAATAAATGTAACCAGAGTAACAAAGAAAATTACAAAATACTTGTACAAGAAACCAAAAGAGACTTACATACCATGTTCCTTGATAGGAATATTCAACATCCTGAAAATGTCACTACTACCAGAAGTAATTTATACATATAATGCAATCTCAATCCAGATTCCAACAACATTCTTCAAAGAGATGGAATAAGACAATTACAAACATTATATGGAAAAGAAAGAGACTCAGAATAAGCAAAGGACTGCTTAAAAGGAAGAACAAGGTTGGAGCCCTCTTACTCTCTGATTTCAAAATTTACTACATGGATGTTGTGGTGGTGGCTGTGTGCCATGGAGTCGGTTCTGACTCATAGTGACCCTGTACAGGGTTTCTGTGGCTGTAAATCTATACGGGAGCAGAACACCATGTCTTTCTACTGTGAACAGCTGGTAGTTTTGAACTGCTGACCTTGCGGTTCGCAACCCGATTCATAACCACTATGCTATTAGAGCTCCTTACTACATGGCTAGAGTGGTCAAAACAGCCTGGTACTAGTACAATGAAAGATACATTGATCAATGGAACAGAATTGCGAATCCAGAAAGTAACCCATTCACAAACAGCCAACTGATTTCAGACAGTGCCTAGGTATATTGCATGGGGAGCAGATAGTCTCTTTAACAGATGGTGCTAGGAGAACTGGAAAGCGATATGCAAAAGATTGAAACAAGACTTTTACCTCATGCCCTATTAAAAAAAACCCACAAATCAACATGGATTAAAGACCTAAATGTGAATCCCAAAATTATGACTGTAATCAATGAAAATATAGGAACAAATGTGAGAGCTCTAATTCAAGGCATGTATAGACTACCATATGTTTTGAAAATTGCACAAACAAAAGTAGACAAAATAGATAATTGGGACATACTAAAAATTAAAAGCATATGTGCTTCAAAAGACTTTACCAAAAGAGTAAAAAGAGAACCCACTGAGTGGGAAAACAACTTTTGCAATGACACATCAGATAAGGCACTCATAAATATATAAGAAACTATAACACCTCTACAAGAAAAAAAGACAAATAGCACAATTAAAAAATGAGCACAAGACATGGACAGACATTCACCAAGGAGGAGATCCAGGCAGTCAACAAATATAAGAAGAAAAGTTCACGATCACTAGCCAGCACAGCGATGCAAATCAAAACAACAATGAGATATCATCTCAAACCAGCAATAACTGCAAAAATCAAAAAGTAGAGGGCAATAAATGCTGGCGAGGATGCAGAGAGACTGAGACCTTCCTACATTGTTGGTGGGATTGCAAAATGGTCCAACCACTCTGGAAAGCAATATGGAGCTTCCTCAGAAGGTTGGAAAAAGAAATACCTTGCGATCCAGCAATTCCTCTACTTGGTATTTACCCACAAGAAATACAAGCCATAACAAGAGTAGATATATGCACATCAATGTTCAAAGCAATACTAATTACAACAGCAAAAAGATGGAGACCACCTAAATGCCCATCAATTGAAGAATGGATAAACAAACTGAGGTACATACACCGCATAGCATGGATGAACCTTGAGATTAGTCAGTCACAAAAGGAGATTTATGGCATTATACAATTATTGTAAAAGATTTAAAAAAAAAAAAAAAGAAAGAAAAGAAAAAAACCCCAAAAGGTAGGAAAAACCCAAAACTATTTATATAATTGCTATTCACTGGCATGTATGGATGAAAGGAAGGCAGGGAGGGTGGGGAAGATAGAGCACAGTGTAGAGAATAGACACAGGAATTCTTGGGTGCTGGGGGTGGGGCAGGCAATACACAAGAAGGAGGTGGGGAATAGAAGAGCAAGGTGAATGGGAGAACAGTTAGGCATGTTCTCATGTGCCAAATGGGACAGAGGTAAATGATGATGTATGCACAACTTTGGAATAACAGGGATTTGGGATATAGAGATTGAGACATGGTTTGAAAAGGTAAAAGAGGGGACTAATGTAAAGATACTTGGCTGTCTTTAGAATCTTGGTTTACATTGCCTACCATCATGAAATAGACACTTGGGTGGGTGCAAGGAATAGCCAGTAACATTACAATAGAAAGCTTGTAAGCCTGTCTTCAGCCTATAACTGATTAGAATACCATAAAGGGCACTAGATATTGTCCAGTGAAAGAGATCTCCTGTGGATCTTGTGCATTGCATAAGATCATAGGTGGAAACCAGAATCCCATCCAGAAATGTCTGAAGTGGGAAATTTCCACTGTAAAGGATGAGTAGACCAGCTTGGAGCAGCTAGAAGAACAGAAGACACTTCGTGAAGAAAGACCAGCAGGAAAAATTAGAAACAATAATGGCAGTATGATTGATTGCTACAAGAACAAGCAAGCTGTTCACCCGGGCTCCATCAAGGCAAGTGGTTGGGACCCCTCAGAGTAAATCCCCTTCCAAAACTGAGAATCAAATGGAATATATGACCAGGCATTTTGTCTGGCTGGTGACTACATTGGTCACCGATAAGGGGAAGAAGGGAGAAAAAACAGCAATGAAGTTAGAATCTAAGTCCTACCACATTCAATAGATTCCTGTGAACCTTGGAGGAGACCTGGATGGCCAGCAATTATAGCAAGACCTGGGAACTCCTGGGCCTAGAGGCAGTGACATGGCCACAGAGGAATAGAGCAGAGAATGAAGCGTCCAGCTGATATGAAGTGAGGGGAGATGCATAAGAACACCAATACTTGCAGATAGTACCCACTTGACCTGGCTT
>NW_006409151.1:248333-251359 GCF_000296735.1 Chrysochloris asiatica
TATGCATATTAGATAAAGAAGAGATTGATACTAAGGGAATTCATGAAATGCCATTGATATTCTTTCCTTCTGATCACACAAAACAAGTCTTTTCATTACTCTTTGGAGGTGGGCAGAGATATCTCATTTCTACTGGCCAATGTAAATAGAAGTGATCTGAATAAACTCTCAATGAGGCAGTGAAAAACCTATCATCCTCTTCCTTCTTCCTTCTTCCTTCTCCATTGGTTTGGAGACTATGTGCCAAGATGGTAGATATATAAGATTGAAGTATAATCTTTGTCTGTGAGTACTGAATTTAGCAGCTCAAATTGAGTGAAAAGCTGATCAATGCACACTAGAATTAATATCTGTGAGAAGTAAATGTTAACATGTTAAATAGGTCACTTTAGTATAAACCCAGTGTAGACAGATTAATACTTTATACATTATATGTTCCAATTATTAGTGGGTGTTTGCAGCTGTTGCCTGTCATTTTGGGTCACAGACTATTCATGTCATTATGGCTGACTCAACTTTGAAGAGGCAGTTCTTCCTCAGTTTTATTTTGAATAACTTCCCACATAAGGATGGTAGTTTCATGAATGAATTGTATCTGAAATAATATATAATTATATCATGTGATCTCTGGTGTTATTTATATCACCAAGGGCCTAATTTTCAACTATCAGTTCTTTGTTTCTGACTTCTCATTCAAAGCACCAATATTTATCAGTACATCTTGATTGCTGTTTGTCTAATTGCAGAATGCAGAATTTGGTAAAATCTTCAATTTCTTCATTTTAAGCATTATTTTTTAGGTCATAAATTTGAGTAATATTCATATTAACTGGTGTTCCTTTTAGGCATGTGAATATCATCCTATCACTTACAGTGTTGTACTTCAGGATAAATACTGAAATGTTCTTTTTTACAATAAATGCAATGCTATTCATGTTCAAGTTGTCATTCCCAGCACGGTAAACTATATATTTATATAATTCAGTATAGCCAATATCGGTGCATTTCAGCTCACTAATATCTAGGATATTAATCTTCAACCTTCCATTTAGATTTTATTACTTCCAAATATCCTAGATTCATCCTTTGAATATTCCATATTTCATTTACTAATGGGTGTTTGCCTCTGTTTCAAGTCTGTGTAAGTCATGCAATATCAGCTAATTAAGATATCAAAAGCATTACTCCATCTCCTTTATTAAGGCTGACTCTACTTTGAGGACGCAGCACTTACATCATTATATTTTGAGTGTCTTACGTTCTGAGGGGCCCATTTTCTGGCAGTATATCAAACAATAATTCACTGATATTCATATTGAATGTAGTAATTCAGGCCAATGTTTTTAGGAGTACATCACCAAGTTATTCCTAGTTTTCCTTAGTCTAGAGAGTCCCCTTAAACCCTACTGGGATTTTAAATACTGGAGCTCTTGCTCCCAGCACCACAGAAATACACAAGCCACCAGATGTGACCAATTGACAGAAATCTGATGGTCTTAAATATAAGGAGTGATTTGTCGGGGCTTTTGTTACCCTTGCACTTCTAATTTCCAGCCTCTGCTTCACCCTTCTGTCCTTGCTCTCTAGCTGCTAGAGAATATTCTACATTTATTTCTAGGAAGCACTAGAGAATCATAAACTTCAAGTTGTGAGACTGTCTTGGGAATATGTGCACTAATCTTTTCCAATTCTCATTCACAATGACCCTGTAACTGCTTCAAGTTATTTTCTCTATTTTAAAATCCAAGTTGAAAATGAATCCTTTCTCTTTTACAAAATGGTGGCCTGGTCAGTGATTCCACAAAGATAGTAGACCACTCAGAGTAAACTCATGATATTTTCTCTCTCTTTCATATAATCACAAGTCTTTACTTGAATTTAAAATTATTGTATAAGCTGATACCTACTTGTCATGTACATAATTGTTTGGTAAATTACCTCTCACAATGAGACAGACCAGGTTCTCTATATAAGTTGCATAATATGAAACTTTTATCTTCAATTTTCAGTTTTATTACTATAAAATCAAGAATATAATATCTGTTAAAAAAATTTTGAAACATATTTTTTGAGGAAACATATATCATAAAGTAGGGTTTTTTAATTAGGCAAATGTTCATTGACTTTCTCTGTTCTACATGATAACAATCATTCATTTTGCCCTTGATTCAAATCATTTTTGTTTCCATTGGTCCCTTTATTCAAAATTTATCTATTCCTCCCATTTCTGTCACTTTTTCTCATCATTCAACTCACTGAAAAGCCTCCTATTAAAAATACAAAGTTAAGAAAATGAAATCAAAATAAACATCATTTTATAGATGTCATTTGCCATCCAATATTGGCTCTGATTTTTTTAAGTCTTGTCTATGCTCAAGGTCTACATTTCCTCACCTTATAATTTTCTTTTCAATAAATAAATAAATTAAGCATCTGTTTGGGATATAAACAAGACTGAGGAGTGTATAGTATAAGTTCAAAGACATATAGTTAACAAGATATGTGTATCATAATAAAAGTATGTATAAGTTTTATAGAAGCAAAAGAAGGTGTCATTTAACTGCAGTAAAGAGGCTTCCTGAATGAGGTGATATTTGAACTGAGGCATAAAAGTATTACATTCAGTTGTCTCAGGCATGAGAAACAGAGAAAGTTTCAAAAGTAAGAAACAAACTTTATAAAACAAGAGTACATTAAGGAGGAGGTGGGGCTTGATGGCGGCTAGGGTGGGAGTGCAGTGAAGTTAGCCCTCAACCATACCACAGAATACCAAGCAAAGCAGATGCAGGGCAGAGCTCCAAAACTTGGAACCACATAGCTAGGAATATTTTAAAAGTTTGCAGGCTGATAGCTAATTGAGCTTGAAGCTGAAGTAAGAAATCGTGTACTTTTGAATCTACCAGGCTCAGAGTAATAAAGACAACATCTTGGGTGAAACCAGGATGGAGAGACCATGATGGGAAGACCAAGTGGGAGAGTTGAAACACCACAGAAAAATGCCGCAGGAACCTTGGAGCAAGGGTGAA
>NW_006409151.1:252821-253735 GCF_000296735.1 Chrysochloris asiatica
CACTGTACCAAAAGGAAATGGTAAATGTTCAACCAAATCAAGAGGTAACATATGATCAAGAGTCAATAATAAGGAAGGAGGAAGTCCAAGGTGCATTTAAAATTGGCAAAGAACAAGGCACTAGGAACAGATGGATTAAAAATTGAAATATTTTAAGAAAGTGGGGCAGCACAGGAGGCACTCACTCATCTATGCCAAGAAATTTGGAAGGAAACTATCTGGACCACTGATTGGATGAGATCCTTATTTGTGCCCATTCCAAAGAGAGGTGATCTAACAGAATGCAGAAATCATTGGACAATCTCTTTGATATCCCATGCAAGTAAATTTTGCTAAAGGTAATACAGAAATGGCTAAAATCATACATTGGCAGAGAATTTCCAGAGGTCCAAGCCATATTCAGAAGAGGACGTGGAACGAGGAATTTCATTGATGATGTCCTCTGGATCTTGCCTGAGAGCAGAAAATATCAGAAAGATGTTTACCTGTCCTTTATTGACTACACAAAGGCTTTCAATTGTGTGAATCATGACAAGCTATGGACAACATTGCAAAGTATGAGTATTCCGGAACACTTAGTTGTGCTCATGAGGAGTCTGTACATGGACCAAGAGGCAGGTGTTTGAACAGAACATGGACACAGTGAATGGCTTAAAATTAAGAAAAGAGTGAAATAAGGTTGTATTCTTTCACCATACTTATTCAACCTGTATGCTAAGCAAATAACCCGAGAAGCTGCGCTCTATTAACAAAAACGTGTCATCAGGATTGGAGGAAGACCCATTAACAACCTGCAATATGCCGATGATACAACCTTGCTTGCTGAAAGTGAAGAGGACTTAAAACATTTATTGATGAACATCAGAGAGCACAGCCTTCAGTGTGGATTACATCTCAATGTCAAGAAAACAAAA
>NW_006409151.1:255210-255735 GCF_000296735.1 Chrysochloris asiatica
TCAAAAATCAGTTGGCTGTGTGTAGATGGGCTAATTTCTGTTTTCTCTATTCTGTTCCATTGGTCTATTTATCTTTCATTGTACCAGTACCAGGCTGTTTTGACCACTGTAGCCTGTAGTAAATTTTGAAATCAGGTTTTGAGAGACTTTCAAGTTTGTTTTTCCTAAGAAGCAATGCTTGGATTATCTGGGTACTCTTTCCTTTCCATATAAAATTTGTAATGATTTTTTCCCATCTCTTTAAAGACTGTCATTGGATTCTGTATTGGGATTGCATTGCATTTGCAGATTGCTTTTGGGTAATATTGACATTTTCACAATGTTAAGTCTTCTTGTCCAGTAACATGGTTTCTTGTAGTAGGGATTTGTAGTTTCCATTTATATAGGACTTTTGTTTCCTTTGTTACATTAATGCATAAATATTTCATCCTTTTTGGGGCTATTTTACATGGCATTGCTTTCCTAATTTCCTTTTAAGTACTGTCATTATTAGTATAGAGGAATCTGACTGATTTTTGTATATTG
>NW_006409151.1:257885-258759 GCF_000296735.1 Chrysochloris asiatica
ATATATATATATATATATATATCCACCAAGACTGAGCCCTTGATCTTCTTTATTTTTCCATTGCATCTGCAGTACCTAGTATAGTGCCTGAGCTATAACGGTTGGTAAGTAAATGAAAGTTGAACAACTAAAACCAGGGCTAATATAGAAGATAGTAATAGAAGGGATTATTCTGTCCTATTGGTAGCAGAAATAAGTGAACCCATACTGAGTGCTGAGATTTATCCAAAACCATATTATGAGAAATTACCATTCTAAGGTTTTGAGACTTTCTGGTAAGAGCATTGTAATACATTTGAGTAAAGAATCTGAAGCAGGAAAACATTTGAGTCAACAGTCAACAATTTGACTAGGGTAGGTCAATAGTCAACAGTTTGACTAGGGTAAAACTGACTGGTGAGAGAAGTAAATTCTGCTAGAAAAATATACTTTGAAGACTGAGACCAGAACAAGTTGTGTAGAGTCAGAATTTCAGTCTGGAAGGCTCAATATGTACCAAGGAGATAGTGGGAATCATTAAATGTTTCAGATGATTTAAATGATATAGTCAATTTGGATTTATGGCAGTTCAAACCAACCAGAGAAAGATGTGGCAGTCTATTTTTGTGAAGATTTACAATCTTAAAACCCTATGGGGTAATGCTACTCTGTTCTATCTGATTGCAATGAGTCAGAAAAGGTTCAATGGCAGTATTAGTGGGCATGTATTAAAATTATTTTATTTATCACTGCTGTTATGTCTTAAATCTCCTTATAATTTAGAAGTATAATTTGAGGCTTTATATTAATACACTCTATGGAATTAATGTCAAGTATGCTATACTGATTTAGAGTTAGAAAACCAAAAGGGAAGAACACGGTCAGTATTTCTCAA
>NW_006409151.1:260499-263492 GCF_000296735.1 Chrysochloris asiatica
ACAACAACAACAACATGTTACACTGAAAAAATCAAACAACGTATGCAATGGGAAAATTTGCTGGAAAATTCCTCTTTAGAACGGTAAAAAGTAAACATGTCAATTTGAGGATGATGGTGTGTCTGACCTTAGACATACTACTTTTAATTACTAGAACATGAATGTAGAATAACTGACCTATTTGAATTAAGGCATTAGCAAAGAATGATACCATAGGCTGTCAGCAGAAAATACAAATCTGCCTTGGAAAAAGTACAGTCAAATGCTTATTATAAGCAATGATGATGAGACATTGGCTCACAAACTTTGGGCATGTTATTAGGTGGGACCAATCAGTGGAGGATTTAATGCTTCATAACGTAGAATGCCAGAAGGAAAAAAAAAAAAAAAGAGGAAGACCCTCAAAAAAAGTATTGACAAAGTGACTTCAACAATATGTTAAAGCATAGTAAAGGTTGTGAGCATGATACAGAACAAGGCAGTGTTTCATTCTGTTATTCATGAGCCTCTAAGAATAAAAGCCTCAGTATCATTTGTTAAGAGTTAAGTGCCATGCGTGAAGTAGTTTCCAACTCATAGTGACCCTGGGGTTTCCAATGTGTGGCTGGTGAACTTGAACCACTGAACTTGCAGTTCAACCCAGCTTTGCAGTCCAGCGCATTAACCTGCAGTGCTGTTTGTGGCCAATTTATGACTCCTTTTTGAAAACTTGAAACTCTTTACAAAGAATGTAATTTCCTTCATAATCTTTCTATTGCCTTTCTTTATGAACTCATCTCTCACTACACTACCACTTCACGTTAATACATATCTATTCACTCTATCTAGTTCAAATTACAGGCAGTTTCTGAAATAACTAAACCTCCCTACCACATCTGTATCTTCCTTCCTTCTGCTTCCAGTTTCTAATACACATAAAACATTTATGGTTGTAAGTGGTGAAAATATCCTCATTATTAGATTATTTTTGAATGCCTTACTGTTGTTGGTGTTGTTAGGTGCCATCAAGTCTGTAATGACTCATAGAGACCTTAGGCACAACAGAACAAAGCAGTGTTTAATCCTGAACCAACTTCAAAATCATTGCCATGCTTCATTCTGCTGCCGCTCTGCCAATCCATCTCATTGGAACTCTTCATTTTTTTGTTGAACCTTCCCTTTTTCCAAGCATGATATCCTTATGCAGGGACTAGTCCCTCCTGGTAATTATTCTGAAGTATGAAATATGAGGTCTAGTTTTCATAGCTACTAAGGAGCAATCTTGCTATAATTTTTTCAATGCGGATTTGTTTTTTTCTTCTATTCGTCCATGGAACGTCTAATGTTCTCCTCCAACACTGTAACTCAAATGCATCGATTCCTCTATGGTCTTCCTTATTCACTGTCTAACTTTCACAGACATATGAGGATATTGGGTTAGGAGCACATTAGTCTTGAGTTAGGCTTGGGTTGTTGTTGTTGTTGTTGTTAAGTGCCGTTGAGTCGGTTCCGACCCATAGCGACCCTGTACAGGGTTTCCGAGTGTAAATCTTTACGGGAGTAGAAAGCCTCATCTTTCTCCCGCTGAGCAGCTGGTAGTTTCGAACCACTGACCTTAAGGTTCACATCCCGATTCGTAACCACTACGCTACCAGAGCTCCTTACATTAATCTTCAAACTGACATTTTTGCTCTTGAACTGTTAAAAGAGGTCTTGTGCAGAACACTGACCTAATGCAATACTTGGTTGGATTTATTGACCGCTGCTTACATGGTTGATCTGAGCAAAATGAAGTCCTTGGCAACTTTTTTCAATTTATATTGATGTTGTTTATTGGTTCAGTTGTGAGAATTTTGTTTTCTTTACATTGTGAAATAACCCATACTGAAGACAGTGGTTTTGATCTTCATTAGTAAGTGTTTTAAATCTTCGCTTTCATATCCCAGGTTGTTAATGAGTCTTCCTCCAATCCTGATGCCATCCACTTCTTCAAATACTCCAGCTTTTCAGATTATGATCTTAGTATATATTTTGAATATGTGTGGTAAAAGAATGCAATACTTGTGCACACCTTTCCTGATTTTAAACCCTTCACTGTTCCCTTGTTCTGTTCAAATGACTGCATCATATCTATGTACCAGTTCCTTATGTGCACAATTAGGCCATCCAGAATACACATATTCTGTAATGTTGTTCAAAGATTGTCATGATCCAAACAATTGAAAGCCTTCACAAAGTCAACAAGACACAGGCAAACATCATTCTGCTATTCTCTGGCTTCAGTAAAAATTCACCTGGTATCAGCAATTATAGTCCTCATTCCACATAATCATATGAATCTGGCCTAAACTTGGAGCAGCTCCCTGTTCATGTACTGTTGCAGAATATTTTGAATTATGTTTAACAAACCTTGATCTGTATGTGATTTTACCGATATTGTCTGATGATTTCCACACTCTGTTTTTTCATGTCTCTTCAGAATGCATATAAATATCAATCTCTCCCAATCAATTGGCAAGGTAGCTGTCATCCAAATTTCTTGGTATATACATTTTAGTGTCTCCAGTGTTGCCTCAGTTTGTTGAAAGTTTTCCATTTGTATTGTAACAATTCCTTCAGCATTATTCTTTGCCAGTGTCTTCACTGCATCATGGATTTCTTCTTTCAGAATCATTGGCTCTTGATCATATGTTACCTCTTGAAATTGTTGTGAGTTGCCTTTTTTTTTTTTTTTTTTTTTAAGTAAAGTGACTGTATATTCCTTCCACTTTCTTTGGATGCTTTCTGCATCATTCAATATTTTGTCCATTCATTGATGTTAGGTGCCATTGAATTGATACCAACTCTTACCAACACAGAATAAATAACTGCCCAGTTCTGGGTCTGACTCATAGTTGTTACTATTCCTTAGCCCTTTGCTGTTGCCACTGTGCCAAAACACCTCATTTTGAGTCTTCCTCTCTTTCTCAGACTCCTCCAATTTATCAAACATGATATTCTTCTCCAGGGACTAT
>NW_006409151.1:263601-270463 GCF_000296735.1 Chrysochloris asiatica
GGCAATTGAATGCATTTTTAATATTCTCCTCCAACACCATAACTCCAATGCATCAATTCTTTTATGGTCTTTCTTATTCACTAACCAACTTTCACATGCATATGAGGTTATTGAAAATACCATGGATTGGGCCAGGCACACTATAGTCCTCAAACTTACATCTTTACACTTACAAACACTTTAAAGTGGTCTTGTGCAGCAGATTTGCTAATGCAATACATCACTTGATTTCTTGACTGCTGCTTCCATAAGTGTTGGTGATTGATGTTAGCAAAAAGAAGTCTTTAACTACTTCAATCTTTTCTTCATATATGTGAATGATGTTTACTGGTCCAGTAGTGAGGACTTTTGTTTTCTTTACAGTGAGGTGCCAGCCATACTGAAGGGTGTGGTTTTTGATCTTCATCATCAATTATTTTAAGTCTTCTTCACTTTCAGCAAGCAAGATTGTATCATCTTCAAATCTCAGGCTGTTAAGAATCTTGCTCCAATCCTGATGCCACATTTTTCTTCATGTGATTCAGTTTCTAGGATTATTTGCTCAACATACAGACTGAGTAAATATAGTGAAGGAATAAAACTCTGGCCCACACCTTTCCCTGTTTTAAACTATTCTCTGTTCCTATTCAAACAACTACCTCTCGGTCTATGTACCGGTTTCTCATGAGCACAATTAATTGTACCAGAATACTCATTCTGCACAATGTTCTCCATAACTTGTCATGCTCCATACATTCAAAAGATTTGGGTAGTAAAAAAACAAACAAAAAATCACAGGTAAACATCTTACTAGTATTCTCTGCTTTCAGCCAATTGCTTATTTTTATTGTTGTTGTTGTTGAAGAGAGACTGATGAACTTTAACTGTTGACCTTCTGGTTCAAACCAAATATGCAATCCAAAACATTAACCCATAGCACCACACCAGGACTAGGGCTAGAGGGAGAAAAGCATCACAAATGACCAAAGTAAAAATATTTGATTTACACATACAAATATGTATATCCATTAAATGTTCAAAGGAACATATTTAAAGCCAGCCTCCTGTGCACAGGTACATAGCCTTACTCAAATATGGGTTTAGAACCTGCAGTCACTCAGAATCTCTATGCCATTTTCTCTGTCACCTTCTTTAGATAATGATTCTATTTTACATTTATGGTCTTCCTTCTTGATAGTTCTGTGATCTTCTCATCCTGAAATTTAGCACATTCATGGATATTTGCAAGCCAGTCATTTCATGCCTCTATAGTACCCCACTTTTGAAAATCAATGTCTAAATTGCCTAACCCTATACTGGTAGTGTAGTGGTTACCAATCAGACTGTGAACCACAAGGTCAGCAGTTCAAAACTACCAGCTGTTTCATGGGAGATAGATGAGGCTTTCTGCTCCTGTAAAGATTTACAGAATCGGAAGCCCTGTACAGGGTCACTATGAGTCAGAACTGACTCCATGGCACATAACAACATACTGCAAACATCATTTGAACTGCAAGGTCAGTGGTTCAAGTCCACCAGCTGCTCCTTGGAAATTCTGTACAGGGTCACTATGGGTCGGAATTGACTCAACAGCACTTAACAACAACAACATGAACCCAGTATCAATGAGTGTGAGGTTGATGCAGGACTGGGCAGTGTTTCATTCTGTTGCATATATGGATGGATGAATCAGAACTGACTAGACATTGCTTAGCAACAACAATAGCATGAACTCAGTACACTGAGGAATTTTTTTTTTCCCTTTATATGAAGAAGCCTTTCATTCAATAGGAATTTTAAGCAACTGCATTGATAGCAAAAGTCTAATTCATCAAATTGTAGCAATATACACTTGCCTACAGTAACAAACACATTTACATCTTTATGTGGTGAGTTCTAGGTAGCTATTCATATGAGGTAAATTGTGTACTAGCTGCAAGTTTGGGATTTCAAGCACATCTCCCTAAAGTTTAGACTAGCTGTCCACTTCCCTCTCAGCCCTAGACCCCAGGCCAAGGTCAGTGCACATGAGATCAGGAGTTTATGCATCTCCCTGAACTTCTGACCACCCAGCCCTTCCTCTTCTCTCTCTCATCTCAAGGTCAGCCAGTATCAATGGAACATAACCAAATTCAGCCCATGTCTTTATTTCTGTATTTCCCCTGCTTCCACTCACAAGTAGACCCAAGTGGTCACCACTGAGCATATTAGAATGCTGAAGGATTCCATTTAAGTTCAGTCCTAAAAGGTTGTTTTCCCTTATAAGCTGACTTCTTGCCATGATATGTCCATTGCAAACAGCTTGCTTGATATGCAAAACATCCGTATTTTTTTGGTTCCCTTGCAATCCTTTCTTTCAATAAGAATATTCTGTTCTCTCAGAAGTTCTGGGTTGGATTCCATGTCTTTTCAAGTGGGACTGTAATAACTCAGAATGTTCTGGGTGAGGCTCACGATTCCATCTAAGGTCCATACTGTATGAAGTCTTATAAAGAAGACTATTGGTCAATTTAGACTGAATAAATTGGTAGAATTCTTCAATTTCACCATCAGTAACTTTAGTGCTTGTTGTGTAAATTTTAATAATGTTTGTAATAACTAGTTTTCTTTGTTGGTGTATGAATATTATCCTATCACAGACAGCATTGTTCTTCAACATAGGTCTTGAAATGTTCTTTTGGATGATGAATGTGACACCATTATTCTTCAATTTGTCATTCCCAACATAGTATACCATGTGATTTTCAGATTCAAAATGGTGAATACAGTCCATTTCATCTCATTAATACCTAGAATATTGATGTTTGTGCATTCCATTTCATTTTGTAATACTCCCAATTGTCCTAGATTCATACTTCATGTATTCCATGCTCTGATTATTAATGGATGCTTACAGCTGGTTGTGCATCATCAGGAAATGAATGTCCTGGAAAGATTTACTCCATTCACATCATCATGATCCATTCAATTTTGAGGCATCAGCTATGCCTTGTCACCTGAGGGGATCATTTTACAGTACTATATCTGCTAGTATTCTGGTGCTCTTCATCATGTGCCAATATTCAATATTCTGGTGCTCTGGTAGTATAGTGGTTATGAGTTGGGCTGCTAATCTCAAGGTAAGCAGTTGGAAACTACCAGTAATTCTGTGGGAGAAAGTTGAGGCTTTCTGCTCCTGTAAAGATGTACAGCCTTTGAAACCCGATGAAGGTTTGCTGTGAGTTGGAAACGACTACATGACACATAACCACCACCATTGTACAGTGCTTCTTAGCTATTCATAATGTTTTCAGTGACTAAATATTCAGAAGAAGTCCATCTCTTCTTCCTAGTTTTTTCTATGTCTGGAAGCTCACCAGAAGCCTGTCCACCATGGGTAACTCTGTGGTATTTAAAATACCAGTGGCATAGCTTCAGAATCACAACAACATGTAAGCTACCCAGTATGACAAACTGCTATGTGAGTGGTGGTTTAAAAATATAGTTTGCATTTTATAATGCTAAACATATCAATAATTATTATAATATATGTGTCATTATTACTGATGCCATAATATCTCTTGCAAATCTCCCTTGCATATACAATCATATGCCACATTTAAGTCCTTGGTTCCAATTCAAGTAAAGCTTGTTAAATATTTGAAGTATATACAGTACTTTGTACTAGCAAACAAAGACTACATTGTGAATGTATGGAGACATTTTATTACAATTAATACAATATTATGTTAAAATATTTCTTTAAGTTATTTTTATGAGTAGAAAGGTACATGGTAAACAAAAACTATAAAAATATGCTAAGGTAAACATTTCATTCTTATTAGCTACTAACCCCTCTCTTAATCCAACTAGACAGCATTTAATAACAGCAATAACAACAACAAGGACACTCTCTTAACAGTTTTGACTTAAGCTGATTTTATTGTTAAGTGTTGACAATTCAGTTCTGAGTCATAGCGTACCTATGTATAACAGAGCTATTGTTCTTAGGTACTGTCAAGTCCATTCCAATTCATAGTTACTCTATACACAGCAGAATTGAACACTGCCCTCGTCTGGTTCCATCCTCACAATAGCTCCTACATTTTAGCCTAATATTGTAGTCACTATGACAATCCATAATAAATATCTACTTTCTCAGCAAGAATCCCAGAATATATAAAACACACCCTAATACAATTGAAGAAAAAAATAGTCAAAGCTACAATAGTACTGGGACATTTTAATACACCAACCAAAAAGAAATTCACCAAGAGTGATCTTTCTCCAGGAACTGGTCCTTCATGATAACAAGCTAAATGTGTCGCCATTCTCACTTCTTAGGAATATTCTAGTTTACTTCTTTCAATATAGATTTATTTGTTGTTCTGAAAATACATTCAATATTTTTAAAAAGACTAGAATTCAAATGCATCAGTTCTTCTTTTCCCTTCCTCATTTATTGTCCAGCTTTTTCATGAACTTGAGGCAATTAAAAATACCATGGCTTGTGGCAGCTACACCTAAATCTTCAAAGTGATATCTTTGCTCTTTAACACTTTAAAAAGGCATTTTCTGAAGTTTTGCACAATATATCAGTTGGCTGCTTCCTCCATGTATGCTCATTAGGGATCCAAATAAAATGAAATCCTTGTACAATTCAAGTTTTTCTTCAATTATTATGCAGTTGCTTATTGGTACAGTTGTGAGGATTTTGGTTTTCTTTATGAAGAGCTATAATCCTACATTGGGTCATGACAAGCTATGGACAACATTGTGAAGTATCCTGGAATACTGAATTGTGCTCATGAGGAATCTGCACACAGACCAAGAGGCAGTTGTTCAAACAGAACATGGGAACACTGAATGGTTTTAAATTATGAAAGGTGTGCAATAGGGTTGTAGTTATTCACCATACTTATTCAACCTGCATGCTTTGAAAATAATCTGAGAAGCTGGGTTCTATGAAGAAAAACGTAGCATCAAGATTGGAGGAAGGCTCATTAACAACCTGAGATATGCAGATGATACAACTTTGCTTGCTGAAAGTGAAGAGGACTTAAATTATTTACTGATGAAGATTAAAGAGCACAGCTTTTGGTATCAATTATATCTCAATGTAAAGACCAATAAACAATATTCTTATCAATGGAGAAAAGATTGAAGTTGTCAAAGACTTCATTTTTCTTGGATCAGCTATCATCACTCATGGAAGCAGCAGTCAAGAAATCAAATGACATATTGCCTTAGGCATTTTGCTGCACAAGACCTTTTTTAAAGTGTTGAAGAGCAAAGATGTCAGCTTGAAGACTAAGGTGCACCTGACCCAAGTCATGGTGTTTTCAATAACCTCATATGCATGCAAAAACTGGACAGTGAATAAGGAAGACTGTAGAAGAATTGACACATTTGAGTTATGGTGTTGGAAAAGAATACTGAAAGTGCATTGGGCTGCAAAAAAAAAACCCAACCAATCTATGTTGTAAGAAATGTAACCAGAGTGCTTCTTGGAGACCAGAATGGCCAAACTTCGGCAGTCATACTTCAGACATATTTTCAGGAGGGACCAGTCACTGGAGAAGGATATCATGTTCAATAAAGTGGATGGTGAGAAAAAAAAAAGGAAGACCCGCAGTGAGATGGATTGGTGAAGTGGCAGTATCAGTGGACTCAAGTGTGACTACAATTGTGAGGTTGGCCCAGGATCAGACAGTGTTTTGTTCTGTAGTATATAGGGTCACTATGAGTTGGTATGGACTTGATGGAACCTAACAACAACAAATAATCCTTATTGAAAATTGTAGTCTGGTCTTCATCAAGTGCTTAACATCCTATTCACATTAAGTAAATAAAGTTTAATTAACTGCTTATCATAGGTTGTTAAAGAATCTTTCTCCAATATTGATGATGTGTTTGTTTTAATATAGCCCAACTTTTTAAATTATTTTCTCAGCCTAGAAATACTTATTCAGGTATGGTGAAAGGATACAGCAGTGATGTACATCTTTCCTGTTTTTTAATCAATCAGTATAGCCTTCAGCACACCGCTGTTCTGTTTAAAGGACTATTTATTGGTGTATCTATGGGTTTCTCATGAGCACACAACTAAATGTTCTTGAAATGTTATCCAAATTTGGTATGGTTGACATAACCGAAGTCATAAAACACAGGAAAGCATCTTTCTGCTATTAATTTTCATCCCAGATACATCTAATATCACCAGTTTTATCCCTCATTCATCATTTTCTTCTAAATCTGACTTGAATTACTGATAGATCCTCGTTGATACCTTGCTGTTATGGTTTTAAAATTATTTTCAACAAAGTTTTTCTGACATGTGACATTAGTGATTGTGTTCAATAGTTTCCACATTCTTTTGGATCACATTTCTTGTTAATGGACACTAGTATGCATCTCTTCCCATTGGTTAGTCATGCAGCGGTCTTCCAAATTTCTTAACACAGGTGAATAATAGCTTACTGCATTGCATCCATTAATTGAAACATATCAATTCATATATGCATAAATTATTATATAGCACTTTACTGTGATTAACAGACAGTATGTTGTTTACAAATGTGTAGTTTGTGGCAACTCTGGTTGAGCAAGTATATTGATACCAATTCCCAACCACATATTCCAACTGAATATTTCCCAATATTCATGTCTCGTCACATTTTGGTAAGTTTCACAATAGGTCAAACTATTTGATAATTATATTGCACACTTAATAAAAAACAGTGTAGTGTAACATAACTTTATATGCACTAGAAAACCATAAAAATAAAATAAATGTGATTCATTTTATTGTGATATACATTTTACTTGGTGGTCTCTAACCACACTATTTTTGGGAGCTTCATATAGTGAAGTGGCATAACTCAAAATGAGAAAAAATGAAATA
>NW_006409151.1:273185-274035 GCF_000296735.1 Chrysochloris asiatica
ACCTCTGGAAGTTCTCTGTCAATGTATGCATGTAGCCATTTCTGTGTTACCTTCAGTAAAACTTTACTCACATGGGATATCAAAGAGATTGTCCAATGATTTATGCATTCTGCTGTGTCACGGCTCTTTGGAATGGGCATAAATACGGATCTCTTCAAACAAGCCAGCCAGATAATTGTCTTCAAAATATCTTGCAGAGATGAGTGAGCGCCTCCTGTGCTGCCTCACTTTCTTGAAAGATTTCAGTTTTTATTCCATCAATTCCTGGTGCCTTTTTCTCTGCCAATTCCTTCAATGTACCTTGGAATTGCCTCTTGAACATATGCTGCCTCTTGAAACAGTTGAACATTAACCATTTCCTTTTAGTACATGACTCTGTGTATTCCTTCCATCTTCTGTAGATGTTTTATGCATCACTCAATAATTTGCCCAAAGAATGTTTCAATAATGAAAGTCGAAGCTTGAAATGCTTCTTCAGTTCGCCCAGCTTGAGAAATGCTGAGAGTGTTCTTCCTTTTTGTTTTTCTGATTCCAGATCTTTGCACATTTTGTTGTAATATTTAGCTTTATCTTCTTGAGCCGATCTTTGAAATTTTTCTGTTCAGCTCTTAAACCACCTCATTTCTTCCATTTTCTTTAACATCTCTACACTGGAAAGTAAATTTCAGTGTCTCTTCTGACATCCATTTTGAACTTTTCCTTCTTTCTTATCTTCTTACTGACTTTTTGCTTTCTTCCTGTATGATGTTCTTGATGTCATCCCACAACTCTTCTGGTCTTCTGTCTTTAGTGTTTAATGTATCAAATCTGTTCTTCAGATGATCCATAAATTCAGGTAGGATATATTCAA
>NW_006409151.1:275687-276890 GCF_000296735.1 Chrysochloris asiatica
GATCTCTAGCATGATATTGATCACTAAGGCCAAATTTTCCATCTACTGGTCTTTCCTTTTTGTTTATAACATTAGCATTCCAATAATTATCAATACATCATAATTGCATGTTTGATGAATATTAGAATCTGGTAGAATTCTTCAAATTATGCATCACTAGATTTTGGGGGCATAATTTTGAATAATAGTGGTATTAACTGAACTGTTCGTCTTCATTTGCTGTTAAGTGCCATGGAGTTGGTTCTACTCATGCTGACCCTGCACAGGTTTTCTGAGGCTGTACATTTTTACGGGAGCAGAAAGCCTCATCTTTTCCCTGTGGATGGCTGGTAATTTTGAACTTCTGACCTTGAGATTAGCAGCCTGATTCATGCTACCAGAGCTCTTTTTCCTCTTCATAGCTAATGGATATTATATGATCTTGCAATGTTCATTTTAATGATATTCCTATAAATTTTGTTTTTTATTCCTGACTGAAAGCAAATAGTATCGTAAAGAGATTGTTATTGTTCTTGTTGCCAGGTGCTGTTGAGTTGGTACCTACTATCTGTGGCACTTTATGTACAACAGAATAAAATGCTGCCCTGTCTTGTTCCATCCTCACAATTGTTGTTATGCTTGAGACCATTGCTAATGTGACTGCACCAATGTATCTTTTGGAGGTCTTCCTCTTTTTTTCTAACCTTCAGTTTATTAATTATGGTGTCCTTATCCAGAGACTGATCCCTACTCATAAAATTCCTGAGTATGAGAGATGAAGTCTTGTCATCCTGGCTTCAAAGGAGGATGCTTGTGTTTTGATGGTTATGCAAAGGCATTTGACTGTCTGAATAATAACAATTGTTATTTGAATATACTTTGAACTATGAGATAGCTGTTAGAAGTGAAGAAAGGAATACTGAATGGTTTTAAATCAGGATAAGTGTGTGACAGGGATTTATCTTTTCAGTATACTTATTCAATCTGCATGCTGGAAAAAATTATCCCAGAAGCTGGAAAAAATTATCTAAGAAGCTGAATTATATGAAGAAGACTCTATAGCATCAAGATTAGAGAAAGAGTCAATAGCACTCTGCAATATGCAGATGATACAATCTTGCTTTTTTAAAGCTAAGAGAACTAGAAATAATGATCAACCTCTAAGTCTACAGTATTGAATGGGTCTCAATATAAAAAAAAATCACAATAAGATGAATAAAAACA
>NW_006409151.1:277346-278667 GCF_000296735.1 Chrysochloris asiatica
ATCATGTCCATTAGAATGGAGGGTCAGTGAAAAAGAATATCACCCTGAGATGAGAGATGAAGTCTTGTCATCCTTGACACCGTGACAGCAGCAATTGCTTCAAACATACAACAATTATGAGGATGACACAGAACCAGAAAGTGTTTCATTCTGTTTTGTACAGCACTGTTATGATTCAGTAAAAGACTGGATAGCACCTATCAATAACAACTTTCTATCTACATACTAAGCATATATAAAATATAAATGCATATTCATTTTCAAACTAAGTTCTTCAAGTTATAACTTACGGTGTTATCAGAAATAATCCTTATATTCATGAAAATGAATGATTTTTAACTGTCTAAACTGTACTGTGTGACTTCATACAATAGCTAATACCATTTTGCTAATGATCACAGCACATATAGAGCATGTTAAGTTTAAAAAAGCATTTTTAGATATAGCATTTTGTTAGATCACCCCAATAAATGTACCCTTTGCCTACATCTAACTCTGTCTTATGTATACAAGAATTTCCCCAATATCACATGTATTATAAGAGCCAGGGAAAAGACATAATAGCAAGTCTCTATTCTTTCCATACTGCCACATTATCTCTACTGCTGTTGTTGTGCCTTCGAATAGGTTGCAACTAATCATGATGTTACACAGGTATTCTGAGGAGATGCTGGTGGGTTTGAATCACCAACCTTGTGGTTCACAGTACAGTGCTTGTTCTACAGCTGAACACAAGGTGTCCAAACTGCCTCTGTTGTTATTAAGTGCCATCAAGTCTATTCTGACTCATAGCAACTCTGTATAGGATTTCTGAAAAGCAGTTAATGAGTTTTAACCACCAACCTTGCAGTTCAAACCAACCTTGAGAATGAGTGTTTATCCTATGGACCCATATCAGGACTCCTGTAGAAAACAACTAGTGAATTGGCATGCTCGCTGCAAAATACTTCATATGAGTCTGATCATTGCCTTATACCATTTAGACTTCAAAATTATAGTGACTGTCTCCACTGAGCTAGTATTACTTACATTAAAAAGAAGACACAAATTACTGCCCTGAGATCATTCTGTTTCCTTCATCATCTATTTCAATTATCCATACTATCTGTTTTCACGTTTTCCAACTTTCCTCAAACTTATTCTAACCACAACCGATTTATTTTCAGATGGAAATATGATTTCAAAACCAAGAGGTTTCAAAAGACTATGAATGAGAGATTTGTCATCTTCTTGCCATAAACAAAGAAGTGTTACATCTTTAACTGGTATCACTTCTCCCCCCTTCATCCTTCTTAGCAAGATGATTCCTTATTGTTGTTGT
>NW_006409151.1:282647-283221 GCF_000296735.1 Chrysochloris asiatica
CAGAAATCCACTAAGGGAATTTGTTGTACAGACAAACTTATGAGCATGAAAAATGATGTAAACATTAAAGCTATGTTGGTAAAGGCAAGGTTGGAAACAAATTAAGGGTCTGTCAAAACATTATTAGTTAAAAAACTGATGATACAATGTGGTAACACGAGACTGAAAAATAATAAGCTTTCAGAACTGACAATCAAAAGATTTTCAATATACCTTTTGAAGTGTAAAAGACAATGGGAATTTTGTATAAACAGTAAGGTAATTTCTGTTAAAATAAGGAACAAGCAAAGAAAGACAAAAACCTATATCTTGAATATATATATACGTATATAATGCAGCAGTTCATATATAATGCAGCAGTAAAAAAATTAAATGACATATTGCATTAGGCAATATATGTATATATATATATCTTCAATTTCTACTTTATTGAGTGTTTTCATCAGGAATGGATGTTGTGAATTATTAACTTTCCTATTATATATTATAGTCTATTAACTTTTCTCTCCATTTAAGAGAATCTTTCTACCTGACATCTTCACCACCTGAATCTCCATTTCTACATTTATCAATG
>NW_006409151.1:286617-288854 GCF_000296735.1 Chrysochloris asiatica
TTTTTTTTTTCTTTGTGTGTAAAGTGTGTCTCTTTCAGGCAGCATATTGAAGGGTCTTGTTTTCCTATCCATTCTTCCACTCTTTGTGTCTTCACTGACTGACATTCAGTGTAATTATTGATAGGTATGAATTGATTGCTTTCATTATGTTAGTATTTTTGTGGTGCTGCTCATTCCTTTGTTCTGCATGCCTTCTTATGCTGAGTTCTTTTTTGTGTGTGTGCTGTTTCTTGTCAGTTTCTTCTTAGTATTACTGTTCTAGCACCAACATATTGAATATGGAGACATTATGAATAGCACTAGAATATTGTGTGTTATAGCAATGGAAGATAAGCTACTCAGGTGGAAAGGCACTCAGCATAGGGTTGGAGAAAATGTGTTACCACAAAGTAGAGTTAACTATAACACCAATGGAGTAAAGCTTTCTGGGCGTTCTTTTATTGATGAGGAGAAGCTCATAATTATAAGAAACAGTGATAAGCAGCCATTAATATACAAAACAAGCACGGAATGCATGAAGCTTGAATTTGGACAAATGGAAGTTTTCAAAAATGAAATGTAAAGCATGAAGATAGCAATCCTAGGCATTAGTGAGCTGACATGAAGTGGTATTGAGCATTTTGTATCTAACAGTAATATGGTTTACTATAAAAGGAATGACAAATTCAAGAGGAATGGTATTGCATTAATTAACAAAAAGTACATTTCAAAATTTATCTTAAAATATAATCCTGCTTGTGCTAGGATAATGTCTATGTTGTTGTTGTTGTTAAGTGCCATCAAGTTGGTACCAACTCACAGCGACCTTATGCACAGCAGAACGAAACACTGCCCAATCCTGGACCCACCTCATTACTGTTGCCACGCTTGATTCCATCAGTGCTGCCAATTGACCAATTCATCTCATTGAGGGTCATCCTCTTTTTCTCTGACCCTTCACCTGACCAAACCTGATGTTCTTCTCCAGTGACTGGTCCTTACTGACAACATGTCTGAAGTATGACAGATGAAGTTTGGCCATCCTGGTCCCCAAGGAGCACTCTGAATGCACTTCTTCCAAAGTGGACCTATTGATTCTTTCGGCAGTCCACGGCACTTTCAGTACTCTCCTCAAACACAATAACTCAAAAACATCAATTCTTCTATAGTCTTCCTTAATCACTGTCCAGCTTTCACATGCATATGAGGTTATTGAAAATACCATGACTTGGGTCAGGAGCACCTTAGTCCTCAAGTAAGGTCAATACACCTACAGAAATAGATGAGTTAATACCACTATTATTCATTTTTATGCACTGACCACTAAAAGTAATGACGATGACATTGAAGAATTCTACCAACTTCTTCAGTCTGAATTTTATCAAACATACAATCAAGATGTATTGATATATACTGGTGATTGGAATACAAAGGTGGAAAAATAATAGGAAGAATTGTTGTTGTTGTTATTAGGTGCCATCGAGTCAGCACTGACTCATAGACCTTATGCACAGCAGAATGAAACAATGTCCAATCCTGGACCAACCTCACTACTATTGCCACTCTCGAATCGATTGATGCTGCCACCTGGCCAATCAATCTTGTTGGGGGTCTTCCTCTTTTTCTCTGACCCTCCATCTTACCAAACATGATATCCTTCTCCAGAAACTGTTCCCTCCTGACAATATGTCTAAAGTATGAGAGACGGAACTTGGCCATCCTGACCTCTAAGGAGCACTTTGGTTGTACTTCTTCCAAAACAGATCTATTGGTTTTTTTGGCAGCCCATGGCACTTTTAGTATTCTCTGCCTACACCATAATTCAAAGGAATCAATTCAATGAAAGAATTAGTGAGTTTGAAAATCTCACCTTGGAGCTTGTGTGATAGAATTTTACAGGATGAATTAATTATTCACTGTAAATACCTATTTAAACAATACAGAAAACAACTATATACATCAACTTCACCTTATTGAATACACAGAAATAAACTTGACTACATCTGTAGAAAGAGACAGTTAGAAAAGCTACATATCATCTATCAAAACAAGGACAGGGGTCGACTATGACACAGATATCCATTTCTCATATTCAAGTTCAAATTAAGCTAAAGAAATATAAAACAAATACGTAAGAGCTAAAATAGGACCTTAAACATATCTCAATTGATATCTCAAGAACAGATTTAATACATTAGGCACTAACACCGAAGATTAGAAGAATTGTTCAATGACATCCAGAATATCACCCAGAAATT
>NW_006409151.1:288954-293282 GCF_000296735.1 Chrysochloris asiatica
ATAGATATATCATTATAAAGACTAGAGAGACTGGAAAAACTAAAGGGACTATCAGAAAAGACTAAGAAACTTGTTTTCTGGCATGTTTTTGTTGTTAAGTGCCTTCGAGTTGGTTGTGACCCATACAGACCTTATATATAGCAGAAAGAAACACTGCTGAATCTAATGGCATCCTCACAGTTTCTGCTACATTTGCACTTATTGTTGTTGCTACTGTGCCAATCCATCTTCTTGGGGGAGTGTGGGGTCTCACTCTTTTTAGCTTATCCTCTCATTACCCAAGCATGATGTTTTTCCTTAGGGAATGTGTCTCATGATAATATGTATGAAGTTTGTGGTGCTGTAGGATCAGCACTGTACAGGAAATAACCAGACCGGAAGTTCAAACCCACCAGCTGCTCCTTGGAAACCCTATACAAGAACACTATGAGTTGAAAACTACCCCACAGCAATTAACAACAGCAACATGAAAGACTAAGTCTTGTCATCTTGGTTTGTAAAGAGCATTCTGATTGTATTTCTTCCAACACAGATTTATTTGTTATTCTGGAAGTTCATGATACATTTAATATTCTCCAACGTCATAACTCTTGGTGTGGTGCTGTGGGTTAATGTGCTGGACTGCGAAGCCTTTTGAACTGCAAGGTTGACAGTTCAAGCTCACCAGCTGCTCCTTGGAAACCCTATACAGGGTCGCTATGGGTCAGAACTGACTCGATGACACTTCACAACAACAACAACAAAAACATCATAACTTAAATGCATCAATTCTTCTAATGTCTTCCTTAGTATTTACCATCTTTCACATGTTTATGAGGCTATGGAAAATACCATGGATTGGGTCAAGTGTACCTTAGTCCTCAAACTGACATCTTTGTTTCTGAACACTTTAAAGAGGTATTGTCCAACAGGTTTCTCAAATGAAATAAATTACTTGATTTCTTTGCTACTGCTTCCATGAGTTTTGATGGTAGATCCAAGCAATCTGAAGTCTTTGAGAACTTCAATCTGTTCTCCATTTATCATGGTATTATTTATTGATTCAGTTGTGAGAATTTTTGTTTCTTTACATTAAGTTGCAACCTATACCTAAGGCTATTGTCTTTAATTTTCATCATTAAATATGTTAAGTCCTCTTTACTCTCAACAATCATATTTGAATCATCTGCATATCGCAGGTTGTTGATGAGCCTGCCTCCAAACCTGATGCTGTATTCTTCTTCATATAATGTACTTTCTCAGATTATTTGCTCATCATGTTGTTGTTGTTAAGTGCTGTCGAGTCGGTTTCGACCCATAGCGACCCTGAATAGGGTTTCCGAGGCTCTAAATCTTTATGGGAGCAGATCGCCTCATCTTTCTCCCGTGGAGCAGCTGGTAGTTTTGAACTGCTGACCTTCCGGTTCGCAGCCCAATTAGTAACCACTACGCTACCAGAGCTCCTTATTTGCTCATCATACAAATTGTATAAGTATGTTGGAAGAATACAACGGTGGCACAAAGCATTACTGATTTTAAACCATTCAGTTTCCACTTGTTCTGTTCAAAGGACTGCCTTTTTGTCTATGTAATCCTCATTAACATGATTAAATGTTCTGAATAAATGTTTTCATACTCCACAAGTGGAAATATTTTATACGTTCAGTTGCTGTGGTTGGTAGGTGCCCTTGACTCAGTGCCCACTCAGAATGAACTACAAACAGCAAAACAAAACACTGCCTGGCCTTCACCAACCTTACAATCAATGCTATGCTTGAGCCAATTGTTATTGCCACTGTGCCAATGTCTTGCTGGGGTTCTTCCTCTTTTTTGCTGACACTTCATTTTACCAAGCCTGATGTCCTTCTATAGGGACAGCTCCCTATTGATACTATGTCCAAAGTATGAGAGATGAAGTCTGGGCATCCTGACTTCTAAAGGTCTTCTAACTGTACTTCTTCCAACAAAGATATGTTTGTTCTGTTGGTGGTCCATGGTACTTTCAATATTCTCCTCCAACACCGTAATTCAAATCTATCAATTCTCCTAAGTTCTTTATTAATTCTCCAACTTTCACATGCACATGAGATTATTGAAAATACCATGGATTGAGTCAAGTGCACCTTAGTTCTCAAACTGGTATCTTGGCTCTTGAACACTTTACAGAGGTCTTCTGCAGAAGATTTACCAAAAGCAATATGTAGTTTGATTTCTTTATTCCTGCTTCTATGAATATTGAAGTTTTATCTGAGCAAAATGAAGTCTTTCACTATTTCAGTATTTTTACATTTATCTTGATGCTTTTTATGGATCCAGTGGCGGGGGGAATGTTTTATTTATATAGAAATGATCATGACTAAAGGCTGTGGTCTTTGATCTTCATCATTAAGCATTTTATGTTCTCTTTGCTTTCAGGAAGAAAGTTTACATCATTTGTATATTGCAGGTTATTAATGAGTCTTCTTACAGTCCTGATGCCATGTTCTTCTTCATATAACCCAGTTTACCCAATTATTGTCTTAACAAACAGTTTTGAATAAGCATGGTGGAAGAATAAAGCACTAGCACACACCTTTCCTCATTTAAAACCATTCAGTGGTCCCTTATTCTGTTTGAACAACTGTCTTGTGTTCTCATGAGCACAATTAAGATTTCTGGAAAACTCATTCTCAACAATGTTGTCCATAGTTTGTAATGTCACACAAAGTTGAAAGCCTTTGTGTATTCTATAAAGTACACTGGTATTCTCTGCTTTCAATTAAGATCCATCTGGCATCAGTAATTATATACCTCATACCACGTTCTCATCTAAAACTGGCTTGAACCTCTGGCAAGGCCCTCTCAATATACTATTGTAGCATATTTTGAATTATCTTTAACAAAATTTTACTTGCAAACCATATTGATGGTACTGTTCAATGATTTCCATATTCCATTGTATCACCTGTCCTTGACAGAGAACAAATATGTTTTTCCCCATCAGTTAGCCTGGTAACTGTTTTCCAAAATTCTTGGCAAAAAACGAATGAGTTTCTCCTCTGCTGCATCTGTTAGTTGAAGCATTCCAATTTGTAATCCAAGAATTCCCAGAGACATATTCTTTGCCAATGTCTTCAGTGCCTATTGGACTTTTTCCTTCAGTTCCATTGTCTCTTGATCATTTGCTACCTCCTGAAGTGGTTGAACATCAGTCATTTATTTTTTGGTAGAGTGACCCTGTTTATACCTTCCATCTTCTTGTGATGCTTTCTGCAATATTTAATATTTTGCACAACAATTCTTTAATATTGCAAGTTGAGGCTTGAATGTATTCTTAAGTTTGCTCAACTTGAGAAAGGGTGGGCTTATTCTTTCTTTGCACATTTCATTATAACATTTTGACTTTATTTTCCTGAGCTGTCTTTTGAAACTTTCTTTTCAACTCTTTTGCCTCCTCATACCTTCCATTTGCTTTAGCATCTCTAAGCAAAATGCCATGCATTTTGGTCTTTTCTCTTTTCTTTGTATTCTTAATGATCTTTTGCTTTCTTCTTATATGGTGTTTTTTATGTCGTCTCACAACACTCCTGGTTTTCAGTCAATAATGTCTAATGCATCAAGACTGTTCTTCAGATATCTAAATATTCAAAGTCATACTTTGGCTTTCATGTACTGGTTTTAATTTTCTTCAGTTTCAACCTGAATTTGCATATGAACAATTGATGGTCATTTCTACAGTCTGCACCTGTCTTTGTTTTGACTGATGATATGAAAGCTTTTCAAATTTCTGTTTTAACAGATATAGTCAATATAATTTCTATGCATTCCATCTGGTGAAGTCCAACATAGAGCTACCAAGGCAAATATAAGATAAGATAATATAAAAGAGCTGAACTCAAATTTTCAAGGACCAACACTATGAGGACTCACCAGTTTGTTGGATGTTCAGTGAAAAAGAGGAAGACCCCCAACTTTATAGACTGTCACTGTAGTAGAAACAGTAGGCTCAACAGAAATGGCAATTTTGTGGATGTTGTTGGACTAGCCCAAGGGTTGTTTTGTTATGTATAGTTTCTATAAGTAGGAACCAGCTATATGACATCAAACAACCACAGACATATTAAACAGAACAAAACATTTCACCAACCTCACAAAGTACTGGTGTTACAATTGTTAAAGACCTCAACTGGTAAAATAAAGTCAGTGGTCCAAAGCTGCTCCATGGAAGAAAGCTCTACAAGTCTATCTAGGAAGATTACAAACATGATTCTTTGTCTTACAGGGTTGCTATAAATTTGAATCAACTCTACAATGGGCTTAACATTCCATTTGCTACACCCTATGGCCATCTTTAACAACATTCTTATCAA
>NW_006409151.1:293922-299524 GCF_000296735.1 Chrysochloris asiatica
GTCAGTTCTGACTCAATGGCACCTGACAACAACAACAATTGATTTGGAGGCTGAAGTCCATAGTTCATGTTTTGATAATACTAATAATGCCATTCAATAAGTGAGAAACAGGTAGTTTACTGGGACCATCTAAACTGTTCTCAGCTACCTAACAACTCAGTTTTTATCTATGTCTAGAACATTGATCTTGTTTTCTTCCATCAAAGTTCTTTATGAATAAATACTAAAACCTGTGAAGGCCATAACCTGTGTAAAGCCAAAACCTGTCAGGAAAAAAAAAAAAAATCAAATATTAAAATGAGTAATGGAATTATAGTAAAACTGCAGTTTTGTCAAAAGTGCAAAATTTGCACAACTTAGAAAAACAAGTCAGTTTTGTTAAGTTCTGGGTCTCACAGGTGTCACTGTAATAACACACAACCTATTGAATTTTGCTTTGAACTGGGTTATAGCTGAGAACAGGGTACAACAGAAGTGTTTGCCCTCAAAGAGCTTATGCAGAATTTGGAGAGATAGGCAGTAGGCAAGTAACAAATAATCATATTATAATACCCACTCAGGCAGTCTCCAGCCAGCCTTCTCAGCTTCTATTGTGTGAATGGTTGCAAAGTATCTGAAAATCACCATAGGGAATT
The DNA here is from genome assembly GCF_000296735.1 of Chrysochloris asiatica. Lineage (NCBI taxonomy): Eukaryota > Metazoa > Chordata > Mammalia > Afrosoricida > Chrysochloridae > Chrysochloris > Chrysochloris asiatica. The sequence continues at coordinate 294,558 of NW_006409151.1, forward strand.
TATTGTAAACATCTATTTCAGTTCACTCAGTGATTTTATGTATCCCGTTCTTTGAATAGACATCTCTCTAGAGAAGGCCTGAATTGCCCATATCTTCTTTCTGGTAAATAATTAAAGGCACTCTGCACATAATGATTATCAGGCTGCCTTTCCTGGGCCTGACCTTCTGCCCTCCACAAAGTATTTGGACTTTTTTTTGACAAATGTCATTTGTCCTTAAAGCATGCTTATTCCTGGTAGCAAATTTAGTGATCTGAGGATTGCAGATCATGTCCCCTGATAATGTTAAGCATTTATAAAAAACTACCTCCTACATTCTGCAATTAAAGCACAATCTGTAAAATAATTAGTCACAAAGATAGAATGTCAGGCACTTTTAGGGGTTAGCAGGATGACATTCATTTCAGAAATAATTATTCTGGCAGGCCGAGATCTTTTCAGAATTCTACTCAGAAAAGACCATTAAATTCTACCCATCAGTTTCATTGTTTTGAATTACTTAAAAAAAAAAAAAAAAAGTGACAAGGTGAATAATATCAAATGTGTATACAAAATGACCAATATCTCAGGAGGGTTGCTACTTAAAGAGGTTTCCTGGAACAACAGGAAAATTGTGAGTTTATGAGACAAATAAATCTATAAATATTGAAGATAAAAGACCAGATCTTTTGGTATGAGTTACATCTCAATGTAAAGAAAACAAAAATCCTTACCTCTGGACCAGTAAATAATATCACAATAAAGAGAGAAAACTTTCAAGTTGTTGAAAACTTCATTTTGCTTGGATCCACTATCCACACTCATGGAAGCAACAGTCAAGAAATCAAATGACTGATGCACTTCATTAGGCAAATCTTGCTGCACAAGACCTCTTTAAAGTGTTCAAGAGTAAAGACGTCAGTTTGAGGACTGAAGTATACCTGACTCAAGCCATGGTATTTTTATCTCTCATATGCATGGGAAAGTTGGACAGTGAATAAGAGAGGTCATAGAATTAATGTTTTGGGGTTGGATAAGAATATTAAAGGTACCATGGACTGCCAGAAGAACAAACAAAGAGTGTTGGAAGAAGTACAGCCAGAATGATGCTTAGAAGCCAGGATATCCAGACTTCATATGTTGTACTCTGGACATTTTATGTGGAGAAAATAGTCTCTGGAGAAGGATATTGTTCTTGGTAAAGTGGAACAACAGCAAAAAAAGAGGAAGATGCCCTAAGAGATGACTTGGCACAGTGGCAGCAACAGTGGGCTCAAACTTAGCAGAGATTTTGAAAATGGCACAGGACCAGACAGTATTTCCTTCCATTACACATAGGGTTGCTAAGGGTCAGAATTGACTCAACAGCACCTAAAAACAACAGAAACATAATTAAATTGAGCTCACTGCCATCATGTTGATTGTGACTCATAGTGACTCATTATTCCATAGGGTTTCCAAGGCTGTAAATCTTCCATAAGCAAATTGCCTTATCTTTCTCACAAGGAGAAACTAGTATATCTGAATCACCTACCTATTGGTCAGCAGCCCAACACATGATCAACAGTGCCACCAAGACTTTTTTAGAAATAATTTGCACCAAATTAGGAATCCAGGTGTGGGACCATAGGGTAAGCACTTTGTTGCAAGGTCATTTTGAACCATAAGGTTGGTGCTTCAAACTCACCAGACTTTCCTGAGAAACCCTATACACAGTCACTATGATTTAGAACCAACTCAATAGCAATTAACAACAACATAACCTAATTAAGATTCTTACTTCTGCCACATCCCTTTTGTGACCTTGGCCAAACAGCATGAGCTTACCTTGCTTAATATTAATATCCACATCCGCAATAATGTAGGGAGTGATACCCGTATCATAGAGAGAGTTTTTGCAATGATGGCAAAAGCTAATATACAGATATCCTGGTCACAGGAAAAGGGGCATGGATAAAGTGCTTTTGCTGTTGTGTGCCGTGGAGTCGGTTCCGACTCATAGCGACCCCAGTACAGGGTTTCCTAGGAGGTAAATCTTGACAGGATCTTTCTCCCATGGAACAGCTGATAGTTTCGAACTTCTCACCTTGTGGTTCGCAGCCTGATTTGTAACCACTATGCTACCAGCGCTCCTTATGAATAAAGTAGAAGGATGTAAAAAGTTAAAAAAAAAAAAAAAAAGTAGTGGGAGGGAATAGAACATTTTAAAAGAAGGAGAAGAATGTAAACTAACAGTTGTTGAACTTGAACTGAGGATACTGAAAAAGCAAGACATTGCAGAATGTAGAACTAATTTGGATCATAAAGCAACTGGGTGTAAATTTCTTATTTTACAATTAGCAGAGATTGGATAGGGCATTGTCTTCAATTCTCTGAATGTTATTCAGGAATGTAACTAGGGAAACTGAATGTAATCCCTGTTTTAGTATATAAAAGATAGGGTTTAGCCCACCTCATAACTTGCTTCCTCTTTATTATTAAGTACTTTTAGTGGCTATCCTGTAACCTCTGTGATTTATTTCACAAATGCCTCCATTACACTACATAAGATCATTGAACCTACCACTATTCAATCACAATTAATAGATGGAGAACAAAACAACCCATAAACTCATATACACACACATACAAAATAATATATATATATGTATATATATATTCTCATACAATTTGGTGAACTTGACCTACACCTATGGAAGCAGTAGCTCAAAAGAGGGAACAAGTCCTTACAACAAGAATCATTCCCACCCCCTACACAGAGTAGACAGGGATGGGCAACTTGGACATTGGCTACCCAAAATGGGGGGTGGGGGCTACAAAGGCAAGAAGTGACTGGCTTACAAGCTTTCAGGAGGGAACCTAGATCCAGAGGGCCTGGAGGAAGGTAGAATCTCCAGTGAGTAGTATTCAATCTGACTAGGCGGGGCTGAAACAACGAAATGCAGACGGGTCTCTTGTGATACAATAGTGAATAATTGTTCTGTGGACTGACTGTGAGGGTTGAAAATGTAAGGGTGGACATTTTATAGCAAGGAGGGTAGTGATTGACTTTTCAGTCTAGGAGTGGAGGTCCCTAGGACCATCAAGGGAGAAGAGCAGAGAGCAGGACCCTACCCAGAGAAGCAGTGATGCCTGAAATGGAGCCAGAGATGATGATGTGAAACAATAGAGAAGCTGGGGACTCTAGACCCAGAGAGGGAGAGCGACTGTGTGCTGAAGACCTGGGGGCATGGGGAAGGATTGCATGTAAGGGATTGTAACCATGGCAATGAGACGATATATGATAGAATGAATGTAAAACTAATGTTCTCCCATGTAAACTGTTACATAATTCACAATAAATCATTTAAGCAAAACAACAATAATTCACAATAAATCATTTAAGAAAAACAACTGTGAAATCAAAGTCAGGTGCTACAGACTAATCTTAGTCATATGCATACTGTGGAAGCATTTTTTAAGGGGAATAAGCTCAGAATTATAGTGGTTTATTTTTATCTTGGATTTTGTTTCTAAATATAAAGAAAAGAGTATGGGCTTGTCTTGCTCTGCTTGTTTGAGACTCCAAACTGAAATCTGTTTGGAAATGGTTAATAAATGCAGCACAACACTCCCTTTAAAGAGTGAGCCAACTTGAGGTAATCAGATTTCCATCATTTAAGGAGCCAATTTTCCTTTTCTCCTTCCTCATTTGCTCTTCTTTAATCCACCTGCTGCAGAGTAGTTAGAAGAGGGGGGAAGTTTGAATAATAACACTACTTTACATTTAAATGGGGCCTTTCATCCAAGCATATCAAAGCTCTCAGAAAACATTATCCTGTGGAATAAAGATTATGGTATCATTTTGAAACTAGAAAAAATGAATACCATGTGGATAAGTGACTTGCCTAAGGTCACACATTAAGACTGGTGTTGCTTGAAGAAGGCCCCTAGTCATTTGAGGATTTAATTGCCCTCAATTCACTCAGCTAAGGGAAACTGTCTCTATTACAGATCAGAACCCCTTCATATTCTTACTTGAGCATCACTTTCAATATTCATATAAAACAGACTCTGCATTCCATCAGAAATTTCACACTATAATCTATTTTATTTTATTTTTTTCAAAGTTGACAATTCATGTAGCTATATATCATTTTAATTCTCTTTGGTTAAACACAGTGTTTATGGATTTCCCTTGTTCAGTTTAACTTCCACATCTTAAAACCTGGCTCATTGGAGCACAGTACAGTATGTGAAAGGCATGGCTTAGAATGAACAGAGATTCTACAATTCTTATTTACTAATCTAATGTATTCTGCAGAGTCCTGGTATGACACTGTGGGCTAATGTGTCAGACTGCAAAGTCATTTGAACTTCAAGGTCAGTGGTTCAAGCTCACCAGCTGCTCCTTGGAAACCCTATACAGGGTCACTATGGGTCAGATTCCACCCTAAGGCACTTAACAACAACAACAATCTAATTTGCAGGATAAAGTAAATGCAAAGATCTATAGTAATGAACCACTGAAGTTGCCAAGTGGAAATTTTAAAAATCTAAAAATGTAAAAAGCATGTCTGATCAGTAATATGAGTGTGCTATTTATGGTGTTTGACTTCCAGGAGGATATGCTTCTAGGCTGTTTATATACTGACAGAGAGAGAGAGAAAATATCCTTATGTGGCATTATAGTTAAGCACTCAACCTCAATGTAGTTTGGTTTGAACTCCAAGGTCAGCGGTTCAACTGAATCAGCCATTCCTTGAAAAACCAATACAAAGGGGTATTTATGAATCTGAGCCAACACTATGGCATTTAACAACAATAAATATTTATATATTGTTGTAGCCTGATCCTGTTACATCAATCTTGAAATTTTGTTCTGCTCTGAACTCTTCCATATCTGGACTGAAGCATGGATGATGTTACCACATATATCAATCACTGGTTTTTTTTTTGTCTGCTCTTGTCATCCAATGGGATCCCTTTAGTATGTTTTGAAGTTATGG
>NW_006409151.1:300398-301549 GCF_000296735.1 Chrysochloris asiatica
TTTTTTTTTCTTTTGCTTGTCCTTCTATCATAGCAATATTGAGAGATTTATCTTCAAGATCATTAATTTTGCTTTGCAACCCTTCAGTTCTTCTCCTTTGCCCTTTCAGTATATTGTTCATTTTTTTTGTATTTTCCTACTGATCATCTGGACATATGTTTGCAGGATTTGTATGGTCTTCAAAGCTATATCTATTTTGTTTGAATGTTCCTGCAGTACTTTTCTGACTTTGTCATTATTTTCCTTCACGTTTCTGGGTAACACTTGGATGCACCTCAATATCATTCTCCTGAATTCTTTTCAAGTAATTCCAGAGCATTTTCTATCAACAAAAAAATTTCTAGATCTACCTTTTGATTTCTTGTTTGGACTACTCTGTTTTGTTTCTACCCATAAACTGAAATATTTTGCTGCTTTTTAGTCATTGTGATGGTGTTGTATTTGTATTAATTTCATGAATGCATGTTGGTGTATAATGAAGCATTCTCAAATTATCTCCTGGTAGGTCTGATCAAGAAATAGGCTTCCATGTTCACTTTGTACAGTTCAATCTGGAGTGTTTTTAGCATTTGTTGGTTGCAGATGCTGCTCTGATGTATAGTAGCTAGTATAGGTCAATTGGTGAGATATTAGAGGGCAAAGTTATAGATTGACCATGTGATTGCAATTGCTGCATCCTGTCAGGTGAGGCAAGAGTAGAAAGCATTTCTGGAATACAAAAAGAGGACCAAAAACAACAACAACAACAAAAGAAGATTGAAAAGGAAATTAATTTAAAAAAATTAAGAAAAAACATTATCAAGACAATAATACTAAGAAAAGGGGGAAAATAAAATAAAATAAAATTTGACAATTAAACATCAGGGGCAAAATAAGAGTAATTATTTAACAAAACCTACTGGATTTAGAGTTAGAAAACCAAAAGGGAAGAACACGGTCAGCATTTCTCAAGCTGGGGTAACTGAAAAAAAAAATCAAGTCTCGACATTCATTATTGAAAGATTTTCTGGGCAAATTGTTGAATGATGCAGAATGCATCAAGAAAAGATGGAAGGGATACACAGAGTCATTGTACCAAAAGGAAATGGTTAATGTTCAACCATTTCAAGAGATACCATATGAACAAGAGCCAATGATACTCAAAGAGGAAG
>NW_006409151.1:303640-304155 GCF_000296735.1 Chrysochloris asiatica
AGGAGGTCCAAGAGCTGAACAGAAAATTTCAAATATCAGCTCGAGAAGATAAAGCCAAATATTATAATAAAATATGCAAATATTTGGAATCGGAAAACCAAAAAGGAAGAACACGGTCAGTATTTCTCAAGCTGAGGGAACTAAAGATAAAATTGAAGCCTCAACTTTCATTACTGAAAGATTTTCTGGGAAAATTATGAAAAGATGCAGAAAGCATCAAAAGAAGATGGAAGGTATACCCAGAGTCACTGTACCAAAAATAAATGGTTAATGTTCAACTGCTTCAAGAGTTAACATATGATCAAGAGCCAATGATACTGAAGGAGGAAGTCCAGGAGCATTGAAGGAATTGGCAAAGAACAAGGCACCAGAAACTGGTGGAATAAAAGCTGAAATCTTTCAAGAAAGTGAGGTGGCAAAGGAGGCACTAACTCATCTCTGCCAGGAAATTTGGAAGACAACTATCTGTCAAACTGATTGGAAGAGATCCATATTTGTGCCCATTCCAAAGAGAG
>NW_006409151.1:305195-306829 GCF_000296735.1 Chrysochloris asiatica
CCAAGATGGCCAAACTTCATCTCCCATACTTCGGACATATTGTCAGAAGGGACCAGTCGCTGGAGAAGGATATCATGTTTGCTAAGGTGTTGTGTCAGAGAAAAAGAGACAGACCCCCCATGAGATGGATTGGCCATGTGGCAGCATTGATAAACTCAAGTGTGGCAACCATAGTGAGGTTGGCCCAGGATTTGGCAGTGTTTCATTCAGCTGTGCATAGGGTTGGTATGGGTTGGTACTGACTTGATGACTCCTAACAACAACAGTAACACCAATTGGACTCATGCCTTCATATGTGACTGAGAAACTTCATGAAGCTATCACTCTGCCTTTCTGATCTATCACCAGTTTATTTCTTTCTCTTTTCTTTTTATCCCTTAACCTTCCATTTCTTTGAACTGTTTCCCCTAGTAAGGTGGACCAAATCTGATTTAGAAGCCACAGATAACTCTTGATATTTTTGTTTTCCTCTTTTCCTTCAATTATGCTCCCAGCTATAGGAACCACACAGCACAGGACCTGCCCTGGGAGTGTCTACTCATACATATCTCACCTTTGTTCCCCAGAAAAGAAATTCATAGAAAGAGAAATACAAATCAAGTAAAAACCAACCCAGAGCTGGAAAGACCCAATTTGGATGAAACTACTACTTTAGGCTCTTTGTTTTGTCTCCTCCCCCTTAGAGTCTGCACTAAATTGTGGTAACCATAATGCCCAGAACCTTCACTGATGGTGTTGACTCATACAGTTCTCACCTCTGGTCACCAGAGAGGAAATGAGTAGAAAGAGAAAAAGAAAAGAAGAATACAAAAATAATAATATTCACACCTTTGTCTTTATAAGTTCCAGGCAGCTTTTTGTAATGGGAATGCTGTCTTGTCTTTTAATACTCTTACTTCTGTTCAAAATGGCAGTGGTGTGTTATGTTGGCTACCCCAAATCAGATGTCACCTCCTTTCTAATTTCTGTTCACATTCTAACTTCCAGTAAGCACTGAGTCCCTTTATTTATCCTTTTATCTGAAGCTCAGAGTTCTAAGACTTTTGTCTGAATTTATTTCGTCCAGTTTTCCATGTTTTTTTCTGAAGAGGGTGTGCACAGCATTTCTGCTTAGTCCACCATCAACCCCCACTTTCCATGCATTCATGACATAACTTAAGTTTAAATATATATTGCCTCAAATTATAAAATTCTTAAGGAGAAATTAAATTTTAAAGATTATATGCTTATTTGTATTTTAGTCTACAAATGTCAGAATCTGATAGTATTAAATTATGAAATAATTTGTATTGTCATTGTGAAATAATTCAATGAAGTTAAAGTCTATAATTTGTTCTTACTAAATTTTTCTTTCTCAGTTTTAAATGGAAAAGTTCTCAATGCATCAGTAGATTGAAGATCCTTCATGAATTTCCACATGAAATGATGGAGAAAGTATCCTTCATGAATTTCCACATTGAATGATGCAGAAAGTATCAAGCAGAGATGGAAGAAATACACAGAATCACTGTACCAAAAGGAAATGGTTTGTGTTCACAAGAGGTAGCATATGATCAAGAGCCAATGATCCATGCAATAGTCAGACTTAATTTAGTCAGTAAAGCACAGGTAGACATCTTTCTGGTATTTTCTGC
>NW_006409152.1:0-1347 GCF_000296735.1 Chrysochloris asiatica
CCATCCAGTCAAAGTAAACACTTCTACCTCAGCTTGAAAACAAACACCTGTGTCTCCTGGTATATTTCCAATCACAAAGGGCCACTGTTATTCCAGGAATACTATTCCATCCCAACCATTTTCCTTTCTGACTTAGTTTCGTAAGACATAACCCTGTTCATATAAAGGCTGTCCTTAGAAGCAGGTTGTTGTTGTGACGTGCCATCTAGTCAGTGCTGACCCATAGCGACCCTGTATAGGGTATCCAAGGAGTAGCTGCTGAGCTTGAACTGACGATCTTGCAGTTCAAGTGACTTTGCAGTCTGGTGCATTAATCCACAGTGCCATACCACGACTCCTAAGAAGCAGGTAGCAAACAGTAAAGTCTCAATACAGTCTACCTGAAGGCAGGTGAAGATATATCACCAGGCCAAATGACTCTGAAAGTAGAGAGTGGCCAAGTACAGGCTAGAAGAAAGACTTCTAGGAGGTCTCAGGAGAGACCCTCAAGACCACCTTACCACCAATTGACAACTCTGCTGCCTATCCCAGTAACTCACTGAATTATGGCACAATCTTTGCATACTGCATAATGACATGGGGAACTATGCCAACAATCCTGATAACTTCTGACCAAAACACACCCACACATACAAATTATCACCAAGATAATTCAGGGAGAAGAATTGGAAAGAGGGTGTGATGATATCTTGTCAACTTGGTTCAGCTGTGGTGCCCAGTTGGTTGGCCTAGATGTTGCCATGAAGCTATTTTGCATGTAGGATTACAATCAGTTGACTCTAACTTAAGGATATTACCCTTGATAATGTGGGTGGGCCTCATCCAGTCAGCTAAAGGCCTCAGACTGTAACAGAAATCCCATGCAATCATCACCACTTATATCTGAATCCCTTTCCTGATGTACTTCCCTCACTGCTTTAGAATGGAGTTGTGTAAAATGGGCTTCATAGTGAATTATGACTAAACGAATTCCAAACAATGCTATTTGAGAAAAGAAGAAGAAAGACATCCTGCCTGAGTTTCCAGCTGGTCACCTGACCTACAGATTAAGATTGCTAGCTCCACCATCTCATGAGCCAATTCCTTAAATTAAATCAACACTCATTCAATAGATAGAGCGATAGAGAGACGTTTTTGTTATGTACCATTGAATCAGTTCTGACTCATAGCAACCCTACATAGGGTTTCTGATGAATATCTGGTGGGTTTGATCTGCTGAACTTATAGTTCAAACTGACTTTGTGGACCAGTGTTTTATCCTACAGCATCACACCAAGACAGACAGACAGACAGATAGTTAGATATAGATATAGATATAGATATAGATATAGATAGATAGATAGATAG
>NW_006409152.1:2473-3903 GCF_000296735.1 Chrysochloris asiatica
TAGGGAATTTAAGGGACAATGTGTTTATGTTAATGAAGGGGGAAAGGCTTGGAAAACAAGGAAGAGAATGATTGCACAGCTGGAAGAATCTAATCAATGTCACTGAAATGCACATGTAGAAATTGCTGAATTGGTGTGTATTTTGATGTATTTTATTTTAACTACATGTCAAAAATTAATCCTTTTCAATATATATATTTTTTAAATCCCTTGTAAACGTTCTACTTTTTTCTCATGAAATTCTAGTACAACGACCTCAATCTTCTTTAACACACCCATGAACCCAGTCCCTCCTCCCTCCTCAGCTTCTCTCTGTCTCCCATGTCTTAAGTTGAAAAGATTCCCTCCAACTTGCATCTGTCTATTAATCATGCAAAGATCTCTGGTAGCATAGTGATAAGGAATCGGATTGCTAATTTCAAGTTCAAAAGTTCGAAGCTACCAGCTGTTCCTCATGAGAAAGATGAGGCTTTCTGCTTCCTATAAAGATTTACAGCCTCAGAAACCCTGTAAAGGGTCTCTGTGAGTCAGAACCAATTCCGTGGCATATAACCACCACCACCACCCTTATCATGCACCTTCATAAAGCAACACTTCTTGGAAAACAGAATACATAAAAAATAGACAAATTTCTCCTGAAATGTGTTCTTATATTGTAAGTTTCTAAAAGGAGAAGACTGCCCATTTAATTGGCCAGACTGATTCCACAGTCAATCTCTTATTTCCTGAGACTCAAATCCTAATTAAAAGATAATAGTTAGGGTGACTAAAAGATGCTTCCTTATCTTCTGCTCCGTCTGTGACAATCATCTGTCTACTCAAAACTGGGAGGGGGCAGGGGTTTGAGCAGCAGTTAAACATGTTTAAACATGTTTCAAACACCTAGATATACCCCCTACCATGTAGTTGTTGTTGTTATGTGCCATGGAGTTGATTCCGACCCATAGCGACCCTGTATAGGGTTTCCAGGAGCAGCTGGTGAGCTTGAACCACCAACCTTGCAGTTCAAATGGCTTTGCAGTCTGGCACATTAACCCACAGCACCACACCAGGACTCCATAGAGATATAAAAGTCTATGAATACTAAGTGAAGGTTCAACCAGAGAGGAAAAACCAGTAAGATATTTATGTATAGCTAGAAATTTATGACAAAAACTTACTCATGCCATTGTGAGATTTGGCAAGTCTAAAATCACTGCAGATGGTAGTCATAAAGAGAAGATTATGGGTGGGTGTGGAATATTGTCTATGGTTGACAACCACTGATGTGGAACAAAAGGATCTAGAGATGGTGTGTCTGAGTGAAAGGGTTGTTGTTGCTGTTGTTAATTGCAGTTGAGTTGGTTCCAAATCATAGCGACCCTATATAGGGTTTCTGAGGAGTGGCTGGTGAATTTGAACCCCAACCTTGTGGTTCCAGCAGACATTTC
>NW_006409152.1:4779-12362 GCF_000296735.1 Chrysochloris asiatica
ACCAACCGCTCCTCAGAAACCCTATATGGAGTGTTATAAGTCGAAACAACTGCCCTTACCACCAACAACAGGCACTGTATTAAGAATGAAGATGTGAACTATAAATGAGAATGAAAGAATGTTGAATGGAAACAAAAAGTAAGCTATATGTTATCCACCACAGGCAGAATTACACTAATTATCCCAATATTAAGGGAATTCCTAAATATGCAATGCAAAAACTAGTTATTCTCGGTAGCTGATAAAAACTCATTTTACATTGTATCTTTAGTGAGTGTACTTTGTCCACTTGTGATGCAGGGGGCCATTCAAGATACTTTTGTCTTTAGGAGTCAGGAATAGGAACATTTGACTCACATTTCATAAATAGTAGGAGTCTCTCCAGACTTCATTCTTGTTGAGAGAATGCCAGCTGAATAGCCTTTACTGCCGTTTAGACACAGCTGCAGTATAAACACAGTCTTCTAGTCCTCAACATGGATGAAACATGGGGAGTCACAGAATTTCTTCTCCCCAAGAGGCAACTACAATGGGCCCAAAGAGAGATTTCTGCTTGGTACTTAGCCTAGATTTTACACAGGGGGCTAAAATGCTGTATTATTTGAGCCAGATCCATCAAAACTAATGAGCCCTCTTAATTTTATGGTTCTTACTCTCCATCACTGTCTATTACCAGCGACCCTATGAGCTTCCCCTCCCAAGAGTCTCCCACAGGCTCCATCACAGAACTTGGGCATCGCTGCCTCCCAGCCCTTCCATAGACAGCCTTGCACTTTGGTGCAGATGGCCATGCTGACAGCCAAGTCATCAGACTGCTCCAAAGAGCCTGACACAATTAAGGGGATGCAATATGGAAGGGACCCAAGCCCAGACAAATTACCCAGTGGCCTCCATTGAGGCCTTCCCCAGTGAACTGTTCAGCCCCATCCTCCAATGATGGAAAGAGTGACCTACAAGGAAAGGGATGGGCATGTTCCTATTAAAGACTCAGTGGCCATTTTGAAATTATAAAAGGAGAGCAGATGGAGAAACAACCTCAAATGAATATCCAAAAAAAGAAAATCAATTATCCACTGTATGTGCCACCTGCCCTAAGTTAGCCCACAGCCATGAGAGATAGTGGGGCATTCAGAGTCCAAGGGTTCAGTGCCAAACCTGGCATTTTGGCACACTTGACCTTAAAAGAGTGCTATGCTTGAAGTTTTGACCTTAATAGCAGACATCAGGCCACAGAAAGACATCATGGTGCTGTTATGAGTGCAAAGCCTTCCATCCAAAAAGTCAGTCTGGCCTGGGCTAGGAGCCCAGCCACTGACTCGTCTTTTCACTTCTGCTCCTCAGCTCTAATTATGCCAGACAGGTTGCCAGCTCCTCTGCCTCATTGTCCTCACCCACACAATAGGAGTCATGCCTACCTGTGGTGACAGAGGTTGCTGTTGTTGTTGTTGTTGTTAAGTGGTGTTGAGTCGATTCCAACTCATAGTGACCCTGCATAGCATTTCCGAGGCTGTAAATCTTTGCAGGAGCAGAAAGCTCATCTTTTTGCCCATGGAGCCGCTGGCAAGTTCAGACTGCCAAACTTGTGCTTTGCAGTACAGTGTTTATCATCTGGAGCCACTTTGCTCCTGGAGTAGACTGGCAGGAGTAAGTGAGAAAACAAATATGAAAGCACTGTTAAGAAAACCAAATCCATTGTTGTTGTGTTGGCTCTGCCTCAACTCAGTCCCATGGGTGACAGTGCAGAACTGTGTTCTGTAGGGGTGTCTCAAGCACTGGACTGGTAACTGCAAGGTTGGCAGTTCAAACCCACCAGCCAGTCTTGGAAACCCTCTCCAGGGTCGCTATAAGTAGGAACTGACTTGATGGAACTTAACAACAATAGCAACAATCTTTACCGAAGCAGATCACCAGTTTTTCTTCTGCAGTACTGTGGGGTGGATTCTAATGGCCAATGTTTGAGTTAGTGGTGGTGGTAGTTATGTGCCATGGAGTCAGTGTCCAACTCATAGCAACCCTGTACAGGTTTTCTGAAGCTATAAATCTTTACGGGAGCAGAAAGCCTTATCTTTCTCCCACAGAACAGCTGGTGGTTTCGAACTGCTGACCTTAAGGTTCACAGCCTGATTTGTAACCACTATGCTACCAGAGCTCCTTTCAGTTAGTTGTTGTTTTTGTTGTTGTTGTTATGTGCCTTGGAGTCGGTTCAGACTCATAGTGACCCTACACAGGTTTCCCAAGGCTGTAAATCTTTACAGGAGCAGACCGCTTCATCTTTCTCCCGCAGAAACACTGGTAGTTTTGAACTGCTGACCTTGCGGCTCACAGCCCAATTCATAACCACTACGCTACCAGAGTAGTCAGGCACAAACATTTACCTCACCCAGGGACCTAGAAGCATGGTAGGAATTGAACAACTATTAGTGACTCCTGCTGTCATAGGGAAAAGACTGAACTTGCAAGTGTCAAAATCACTTAAACCAACTGCCTAGTGATAGAACAGTAGAGGCTCAGTGGTAAAATTCTCACCTTCCACTCGCGGACCTGGGATTCAATTCCCAAATGATGGGCCTCAAGCACAGCCATCACTTCTCTATTAGCAGAGGCTGGCATGTTGTCATCATGCTAAGCACGTTTCAGTGGAGCTTTCAAATAAGACAGACTAGGAAGAAAAGACAGACAATCTGCTTCTGAAAATCAGACAATGAGAGCTCTGTGGATCACAATGGTCCAATCCACAACCGATCATAGGGATTGTATAGGGCATGGCAGCATTTCATTCCATTAGGTGTGGATTCACCTGAGTCAGAACTGGACTTTTGGGCAACTAACAATAACAAGGAGTCCTGGAGTGGCACTGTAGGATCAGCACTTGCTTGCTAACCACAAGGTTGGTGGTTCAAACCCACCAACCGTTCCTTGAAAACCCTATACATGGGCACTATGAGTCAGAAACAAACCCAGTGGCACTTAACAACAACAATAACAAAGTAATAGAAAAAAAGTACCTTATTTTCAAGAGGAAGTTTAGTTTCAGAGTGTGTGGGGAAGTCAGAATTCCCACTGAATAGTTTTCATCTTGTCTAGACGGGTCTGGTTAAAGGAGATGAGGAAAAGACTCTATGGTTCAATAGTGAGTAACTGATATCATAACTAATTGCAATTGTCTCAACAGTAAAGGTAGAAGTTTTGTAGCAAAAAGGGGTGAGTGGTCGGTCTTACAGACCAGGAACAGAGGACTCTAGGACCACCAAGGAAGAAGAGTGGGAGCAGAATGTGTGACCCTATCCAGAGAAGCAGCAACACCAGAGATGGAGTCAGAGATGATGATGTGGAGAGAGAGAGTGTTTGGGGACTCTAGAGTCAAGGACAGAGAGGGGCTCTGTGTTGGCAGCTGGGGGTGCAGCTTGCAAGGTGTGCCCTTTGGTTGTTTGAATGATTATATATTCCTGAGTGTTTTTGTGTACATCCAAAAAAGCCCAGAAGAAATAGGAGCAAATACTGTTGAATGATGAAACATGGAGGAGATTGTAATCTTTGCAATGAAATGAAATACGATAGGATACATGCAAAGCTGATGTAATCCCATGTAAACTATCAGTCAATTCACAATAAAAACTTTTTAAACAAACATAAAAGTGGTTCTATTAAAAAAAATAAAACAACAAAAGTTTCCTCTAGGTTGATGGTTCACACATGGGACTTTTCAGAGAGCTAAGTCCTGGTGTGGTGCTGCAGGATAATGCACTGGATGGCAAGGTCAGTTTGAATCATGAGGTTGGTTGTTCAAACCCACCAGACACTCCTCAGAAACCCTAGACAGGGTCACTATGACTCAGAACTGGCTCAACAGCACTTAATGACAACAAGAGCATTGGACTGTAGCTGCTAGATTGGCACTTCAAACTCACCAGTCACTCTCAGAAACCCGATACAGGGTTGCTATGAGTTGGAACCAACCACATATCATAAAAGAATAACAACAACAAAACATATTCAGAAGGAACCCTGGTGACACAGTGGTTAAGCACTTGACTGCTAACCAGAATGTGGGTGTTCAAACCCACCAGCCACTCCATGGAAGAAAAAGACTTGGTGAGCTGCTCCTATAAAGAGTACCCTATGTCATATAGAGTCACTATGAGTAGGAACTCACTCCATGCAGACAAGATGTACTTAAAGCATTTGATATTAAAGTAAAATGTTCTTTTCTCTTTTTCAGGTTTTTATTCCTGTATCCAGAGCTATAATGGGGACAAAGCCATCAAGGCACTGCTCAGTAATAAAAATTTAGAGGACCCCAAAATAATAAATTGTGCTTTTAAAGGGTTTTACAAAATGGCCAGGAACCCTGGTGGCAGTTAGCATTGGGCGACTAATGGAAAAGTGGGCAGTTAGAACCCACCAGCAGCTCTGTAGGAGAGAAGAGACAATCTGCTTCTGTAAAGATTTACAGCTTCCAAATCCCTATGGAGCAGTTTTACTGTCCTTATGCAATCACAATGAGTTGGAATCAACCTGGTGGTAGTGGGTTGGGCTGTGGGACAGAGATTTATCACACTAGAGAGACAAAGTCTGGGGCAAGACCCCTTTTTAAGTCCAGGAATTGCATTCTCTCCTAACCCCCACAATCTGTTAACCAAAAACAAACACAACACCATTGAGTCTGATTCAAACTTATAATGACCCCATAGGGCAGAGTAAAACTCCTCCTTAGGGTTTTAAAGACTGTATATCTTTATGGGAGCCAACAGTTTCATCTTTCTCCCTCAGAGCAGCTGGTGGGTTTGAACCATCGACCTTGAGATTATCAGACCAATGTTTAGCCCACTGCACCAGGAATTTTCCTTTTCTATTAACCAGAGGCTTTGAATTGATTGCTGTTTCTCCCTTTCCCTGCCTCACCCCACAACACATTCTCTTGGAAATGCGAGTTAATCACTAAAGTCTTTACCTGCCCCAAGCTGGCATTCCCTATCCTGTGCAGATCCCCTATCCCCAGCCATCCCAAAAGTGGGACTCAGGCTTGAAACACCCATTTTCAAAATAATAATTTTAATATGGAGAGGTGGTGGAATAGGAACAGTCAGTCAAAAAAGAGGAGTTCTCTGGAAGAAGAAAATTTCCATTCTTAAGAGCTTATTATGATTTGCATTCAGAAGGTCTCCTTTGTCTGCCATGTGCTTGTTTTCCCATTTTGTTTATCTGATTGTATGTTTGAAAAAAGCAGAATGTAGAAGGAAGAAGAGAAAAAGAATTTGTGTGATTGATCACTGTCACCAGATAAACATCCTGGCCTCTTGATTCAATCCTGCAGAAAGAGGATTGAATTATCCTAATCAAGAACTGTGGGAGAGTATGGGTTTATTTTGTCGTTGCTGTTGTTTGGTGAAATCATAATTGGGAGAAGTTATTGAAAGGCACCTGGACTCCTTTTAGCCTCCTAACTGCCAGTTTGTCTTTGCCATTACTATGCAATCTCTAACAACCCAGAGTCCTCTACAGCTTGGAGCTCTGGTTTTACACCAAAGTTTCTCACCCTCCTCACAAGTGGGGCAAAAGCCTGACCTGATTTTGTATTTGGCCTTCATGGATTGAACATCTGCCCTCTCTCATAGCACATCACACACTCCCAGAGACAGGAGTACAAGTAACCAGAGTCACTTTAAAAACAACAACATGGTAATTGCTGTCACGTCAACTCTGACTCATTGCAACCCCTTGCATACTGGAGTAGAAGTGTTCCATACAGTTTTTCATGGCTGATTTTTTTTTGGAAGTAGAATATCATACCAAGGTATGCAAGTAGATTTAAACTTCCAGCTTTTCAATTAGTAGTCAAGTGCTTAACCACCTAATGCTCCCAAAGTAGAAGCTGGCATCTTGAAAGTGAAAGAGTAGAAACTGGGAAAACCTGCTACCCATTCTCACCAGCTCCCACAATCAGAAGGGAGAACCTGGACCCACTAGCTCATCCCCCTTACAACAGGCACCTTTGAATCTGAAGTCTTTGAAATTCTGAAACATGTTTGAGAATAGAAACCAAATACAGATTTATTTATTTATTTATTTACTTACTTATTTATTTTTACTTAAGCCTGAATTCATCATTTAAGAGTGATAGAAAGAGGAAGGGGAAGGGAAAGAGAAGGAAGAGGAGGAAGAGTAAAGACAAGTGGGTAGAATCTGTTGTTTCCGGGGGATCCCCAGTCTGGTCTTCTTTCCACAAGTCACAGTCATCCTCCTTTACATATGTAGCCTGACTCCTCAACCAGGTGCTGTAGCGTAGACTTAAATTCGTAATGCCCCCATCTTGTTAGAGCAGATCTGTGCTCTCTCCTCAGCATTATCAATGGCTGAGTTTTCAAAAGTATATCACCAGGCCTTTTTTCTGATGCTCCTCTTGGTGGCACTGATCCTCCAACTCTTCAGTTAGCAGCTGAGCATGGTAAACCATTTGTACATCCCAAGGAGTCCTATCAGTTTTTAAAGGAAGGAAAACTGTGCATCCTCTCCCTGCACTGGCTTTCTGAAGACTCTCTCTGCATTTCACCCTCTTTGGCTGGCACTATCTGAAAGTGTATATTTTCCCAGTCTCCACCCACTTCTCGGCAAAGACCCTCAAACATGGTAACCAGGATATTCCCACTCTCCCACCTTTTGCTTGTAGGTCCATATGCTCATGTGCTCTATTCACCTCATCAGTCGCCCTAGCCCCATTCATCAGAAACACATGCCTGACCCACTAGGCTCAAATCTCCTACTGCAGAGACCCTGACAAATGACTTCCATGCCAAGGCCAAGAAGGAAGCTGTTAGGCTGCAGAGATGGCTCTCTTTCATGCCCCTGGCTCTCTTTCATGCCATTTTCCTACTCTGACTATTCCATAGACACTCTGATAAAAGTCATTGAAGATGAATTAAAAAAAAGCAAGCAAGTCCTTGTGCATCCTACTTCAGAGATGATGGGCCTCAGACAGCAGACAGAGCTTCTCATAAGACCCATCAGAGCAAACCCAGCACTAATCTTCACAGCCAGGCCCCAGCTGGACTGTCAGTGAAATACTAGAGGATTAAATCAGACAAAGTATATTTGTCCCTGATGAGTAGTAGAGAAATCAGCAAGTCACTTTGTCCAGCTTTAAATCTATGGGGTGTGACATAGAGAGCTCCCTGATTTTCTTTTTGAAAGCTACTCTGGCCAGCTTGCAACCAGGGTTGTTGTGAATACCCAGGCCCTGAGGTCTCTGAAGAGTGACTTCCCCACACAACAGGGATAATTTCCTCTGTAGCCTGCACCCCGAAGCTGGACCAGAGCTGGTATGCAGATCCCAGAAAGAATAGCATTCAGCCATGGCTGAAAAAAACACTTACATTCAGTCCTGTGGTTCAACAAGAAGGAGAAAGCCTGCCATTGTCACCTCTGGGCTACCTGATAGAATGGAGAGCAGTAACACCCATAGTAAGTGTCAGACACCAGTGTCTGACTTTCTAAAAGGCTTCCCACAGAACCCCACACCAACTGTCATTCTGGGAAGAGAGATTAGGCTGGAAGTTTAAATCCTGTATCCTGCATATGAAACAGCA
>NW_006409152.1:13433-15525 GCF_000296735.1 Chrysochloris asiatica
GGGAAGGAAAAACTTTTTAAACTATACTGGGAAGTCAGGTTTGGTGGCAAAGCCTCTTTGCAGCTCTGAAAAGGTCCACATCAAGCTAGGATAGAGTCCAAAACCCATTGCCACTGAGTCAGTTCCAACTCACAGTGACCCTTGTATGGCAGACTAGAGCTGTGTTCCACTGGGTTCTCTTGGTTATAAGCGACTGTCAGACTTTGGTCCATAGCAACAGCAGGTGGGTTTGAACCACTGGCCTTTAGGTTAGTAGTCTAGCACAAACCATTTATGACACGGGACTTTGGGGAGAGTTAGGAGAGTGGAAATCTGCATGCATTATAGAAGTCAGATTCTGATTCTCTGGCCTGAAGACTCCTAGCTCTATACCAGAAGCACCTCTGAGGTGGGACACCAGAAATCAAGTCATGAAAGCACCAGACCAGAGCATCTTTGAGGTGGGACACCTGAGGGCTACACCAGAACCACAGACCAGTATGAGCAACAGAACACAGAATGCCAGAACTTCTCCTCTGGTATAACCTGGTGTCATCTGTTGCCAAACTATTCTGTAATAAAACTTGGAGACATGTTTCAAAACCCAGCAGAGCTTCAGCAGATGGAAAGGTGAGAAGCCTTAATGAAAACATTACTTAAAAATGAAGGATCATATGAAACCTTGTTAAATTATCTAAACATCATTTCATTCCAGGCTCAAAACAGCCAGTTCTTCATTGTAATGACCTTTACATTTATGAGGCCTGGTTTCATCTCAAATATTCCCCTTGGCAGAGAGATTCCTACAAGGTGGAAGATCTTGGCCACCTATCTGTGAAGAAGAAATTGTACCTGACTGGTTCTCAAATTAGCAATCCTGGTGGCACATCAAAGTTTGGTGGTTCAAGTCCACCAACCACCACACTGGAGAAAGATGAAGTCATATCCTTCTGTAAGAACTTGTTGCTGCTTTAAGAGCCTTTCAGTTGGTTCTGACTCATTGTAACCCTGTTTACAATGAGGAGCTGCTGAGGAGTTTGAACCATCTACCTTTCTATTCAAACTGACCTTTCGAACCAATGCATTATCCTGAAGCACTATACACAGTCCTGTAAACCCTATGAAGCAGTTCTAAACTGTCCTATTGGGTTATTATGAGTCGAAATCAACTCAAAAGCAGTGGGTTTGGTTTCTGGTTTGAGCCCCTCAAACTAAGTCCCATCCATCTAATTCCTGCCTCCTTAGTTAAAAATGGGAAAGGCATTATGAAATGGGGAGAACTGGAAAGTCTGTGTGGTTTGGAATCACCCAGACAAAGGTTCAAATTCTAAATTTTAAAACTTTATAGCAAGATGTTTTTGTTGTTAAATGCCGTCGAGTCGATTCCAACCCATAGCAACCACGTGTAGTGTTTCCAAGGAGCAGCTGGTGAGCTTAAACCACCGACCTTGCAGTTCAAATGACTTTGCAGTCTGATGCATTAGCCCACAGTGCCACACCAGCCTTGAACAAATTCCTTGGCCTTAATAAACCTTAGTGTCTTCATCTGTAAAATGACAGTGCAAATATGCAGATACCAGAAATCAGTAAGATAACGTCTAGAAAGCATCTTACAGGGTTCATACAGTGGGAGAAATTGAGGTGTTGCCTATAAAAAAAAGATTTTATAGTAAAAAAAAAAAGTCTGAGACTTGCTTGGCTAAACAAAATAAAACCTATTTTCTTCATGGGGCTTCTCAGAAAAGTTGGCCTGCTTACATGGACCATGAATCTCTAAAAGGTATAACAGTCTGCAGGCTTTGCAGGCCATGATGACCACAAAACTCTTATTGCAGAACTTCTCTCAGGATTAAGGGGTCCTTGCCTTATATCTTTTAGGAAACGATTCTTTAAATGATAAAAAAGACATTAATTACATTTGCCACTGTTGAGTTGTGATCAGGTCTGTGTGATCTCCAGAGAGAGGATAACAAGGAACCAGTTATAGATTGAATTCTGCCCCCAAAATAATAACCCCTAAACCAGTTGTTGGAGTCCTGGTGTGACACTGTGGGCTAATGATCCAGACTGCAAAGTCATTTGAACTGTAAGGTCAGTGGTTCAAGTTCACCAG
>NW_006409152.1:50514-51660 GCF_000296735.1 Chrysochloris asiatica
ATGAAGCCTTCTGGGCTCTACCTGATCTAAAGCCTGTGGCACTTTCTCAGCCATGATCGCTGTGCCCAGTGTGGAGAACTGAGTGGGAGTCAGTTTGTACATTGCACTTCCCCCACACTGGAGCAAAACCAACTGCTGTCTAGTCAGCTCTGACTGATGGCAACCTCATGTGTGTCAGAGAAGAACTGTGCTTCCTGAGGATTTCTTGGCAATCCTCTTTACAGAAGCAAATTTCCAGGCATTTCTTCTGAGACAACTCTGGGTAGACTCAAACCTCTACCCTTTGGTATTAGCCAAGCCCGTTAACTGCTTGTACTATTGAGGACATACATAGTAGGACAGTGGGTGCCCGATAGTGACTAATGCTATTTCCTTTCTAATACTCTCTGGTACCTAACAGAGTGCCTGCTCCTAGTACATGCTAAAGTGTGTTACATCGTGATAAGGACCCATATTACACTCGTATATTGGAGTCCTGGTTTGGTGCTATGTGATAAGGTACTGGATTGCAAGGACAATTTGGACCACAAGACTGGTGGTTCAAGCTCACCAGGCAATCCTAGGAAACCCTCTACAGCGTCACTATAATTCAGAATTGACTCGATAGCACTTAACAACATTCACATATAAGTGGCACTGGTGAGGCACTGTGGGTAAATACGTCAGACTGTAAGGCTGTTTGAACTGCAATGTCGGCAGTTCAAGTTCACCAGCTGCTCCTTGGAAACCCTATACAGGGTCGCTATGGGTCAGAACCAACTCGATGGCACTAAACAGCAACAACATCATAAAAATTTTTGAGAAGTATAACTCAAGATTGTGTTGGTTTGTTGGTGTTGTTAGCAACCCTGTATTAAGATTTCTAAGAAGCAATTGGTGGTTTGAACTGCTGACCTCATGAAAATTGTGGTTCACAGTCGAGTGCTGATCCTAGAGTGTCACATCAGGAGTTGGTTTAGGTAATTTTATTAAATTTCTATACTAAACCAGTTTCTTTTTACTCCAAAGTATGATTTTTTTTTTTTCCTCCTGAAACAAAACTAAAATAAACTGTGAATTGAAATATATTTGTGGTGTTGTGGGTTCATGTGTTGGTCTGCAAAGTCAGTTTGGACCATAAGATCCGCAGTTTAAGCTCACCAGCCT
>NW_006409152.1:52917-55268 GCF_000296735.1 Chrysochloris asiatica
TCTTGCCAAAAAAGGACTTTCTAAGAAGCTCTGGTATCATAATATCTATGAATCGGGCTGCTAACCTCAAGGTCGGCAGTTCGAAACTACCAGCTGTTGCATGGGGAAAAAGAGGAGGCTTTCTACTACCGTAAAGATTTGCAGCCTCGGAAACCCTGCACAGGGTCACTATGCGTCGGAACCGACTCCATGGTACTTAGCAACAACAACAACAACAACTTCAAAAGAAAGGCTCTACAAAAGACAAGTGAGACCAAACCAAAATGTTTACCAAGATATCCAACTCATAGACACTATATGACAGGGTAGAATTACCCATAGGATTTCCTAAGAACCAACTGTGTTGCAATATTTAAAATCAGCAAACTGTGGGCATAAAGCATGACCTGGTGAACAGTGAGCAGGACAGGGCGGTGCTGGGAGTGGCTGAGAGGTGGGGCAGAAGGATAAGCTCTCATAGGACGCTGCCTAACTGTCATTTGGGCTCTCCAGCCCACCTCCTCTAATGCTCCAGAACTTGGCCTCATTCTGAGGAGGGAGGCAGAGGCAGGGGAGAGGGATTCCTGTAGGAGTGGGAGTCCGTTTTCAACAACAGTTGAGAGCCTTTGGGGTCCAGTTTATTGCAGGGTCACTTAGACTGAACAGGTGTCCCACAAGATCAGGGATGTTCTTGAATAATAGCGCCACCTAGTGGCCACTGACTGGTCTATCCTCCAGCTCAGAAAGGAAACTGGCACGCTCCAGTCAGTAGCTAGTAGCTAGTACCCACCAGCCTGCCCGGTGGACTACAGTTGATTTTTCCAAGGATAGGGTGCCAAATGGTGCTAGGTCCCAAGGACAGAACCAGATTTGCCAGACCTTGAGACTGTGCGCCCCATTAACGTCCTGGTTACTAGAGGGTGATGTAACGGAAGAAATGAGCCCCCAGAGCAGTGCAGGCTAGAATCGTGCCTTCCTGCTAACACAAGTTTGTCCCTGAGTTTCTACAAGACTCAATTTTCCCATTTGTTAAAGGGCAGCTGGAGAATATATTGCAGAACCTTTAAGTAGTAGAAACCCACGCAACACATGATTGTTGGTTTTGTTACCACATCAGGTCTCAGTGCTGCCGAAGCCCAGGCTTGGTAGATAGCAAGTGACTGGGCATGTGGCAAGCTAGGAATGATGCCTTCTTACTTCCAGCTCCAGTGGTA
Organism: Chrysochloris asiatica; assembly: GCF_000296735.1. Lineage (NCBI taxonomy): Eukaryota > Metazoa > Chordata > Mammalia > Afrosoricida > Chrysochloridae > Chrysochloris > Chrysochloris asiatica. The sequence continues at coordinate 54,111 of NW_006409152.1, forward strand.
AATATTGGTGTGATTTCATCAAGAGAAACGGTTCAGCTGGTCTTGTAAACCATGTAAAAATAGCCGGTTTATATAGGGTTATTATGGGTCTCAATCGACTTGATGGCAGTTCTGGTGTGGTCTGTAGGAAAAGCACTGGACCACAAGGTGTCTATGTGTTAGAACAAACTAGATGACACTTGACAACAACAATCCATCAGTCCAGAAGAATGCTCCATCCTCAGCAGACACTCCTGCCTCCTATATCTGCCTGGAGGAAGTTCCTTCGGAAACACACCTGTCCCATTGGGGGGGGGTTCTTGGTATTGAGGGGGAAAAACCAGTTGTAGGAGGGAGACAGTGGAGGAGTCCACAGAGTCCAGGGGTTCATTTAACTTCTCCTAATGCCAGATGTCTTACCTGTAAACCCAGGATATTACTTCACACCTCTTTAGGCTGTGGTGGAATGAAATGAGCTTATTCAGGTAAAACACCAGGTGTGATGGTTGGTAATTCTCAAACTTTTGTGTACATCGGCATCACCTGAGGACTTAATAAAGTGCTAGTTGATAGGGACTCTCCATTTCTAAATCAAATGTGTCTGGACTTAAGAATTTGAATGTCTACTTTGCATCTCAGAAACTATTGACTCTGCACATCCCAGGACCAAATGTTGAGGGAGGGCTGATGTAGGCCATAATAGACCTTCAGTTGATACTCCTTGTCTTTACCAATCTCCCAGTTCAAATCATGAAGGAAATGAAGAGATGTGAGAGAAAATCAACCCCAATTCATTCAACTAAAAGCTATTAACCCAATATCTAGCTGTAAAAAGAACACTCCATTTAACAAATGTTAATTGAATGTCTGACTACCTGGGTGGTTAATGCTCTCAACTGCTAATCATAAGGTTGAAGGTTCGTATCCATCCAGAGAAACTTGACACATTTGGTCTTTCCAAAGCATGGGTGTATGCTGGCGGCCGAAGCATACGTAATCAGCACTGAGAAGTTGAGGCACAAAGATAACATGGACGAAAATCCAGTCTTTGAGCCCTCCTCAGGCTTACGGGCCCATGGACCCCGAGGGCCAAGGAAGTAACTCCCTGAAGTCCCGGGTTCATAGGCTTTGGCGAACTCACTGTTTGGCCACCTCTGTGCAATTTTCTTTAATTATACT
>NW_006409152.1:55438-58429 GCF_000296735.1 Chrysochloris asiatica
GAGAAATAAAAGTACAGAAAAACAGGATGTAGCAACGCAGAGAATATGTAACAATTGTTTTCTAACCAATTATTCAGTTAAACAAATACGTGAACTGTTAATGTCCATGTACAATAATTACACTTAAGCTAGTAGTTACCCCTCAGAAACACCCCTGTGTATGTTTGTTATGCTCGTGATGTTTTTCATGGGAATCTTTCTGTATGTCTTAATTTTATGTACCCCCAAACCACCTCTGGGCATAACTATTGCAATCATGGTACTTTTTTGGGGAATCCTATTACATGTGGTAGTTTTATGCACTGCATATAATCTCCCATTGCTTGATTATTAAATAATTAGAATATGAAGGAATAAACTGTAAATTGTCACCTTAGATATTTGAATTAGCTAGTAAAACTTGCACATATGTTTCACAAGAAAAGCTGCTTGAGCTGATCATATGAATTAGAACAATGGTGACTGCTCCTGCAAACTGCTCTCAGGTTTGATCAATATGATTTAATTACTCCTCTTCCCCCCAAGGGTATGTTGGGAATATAATAGTAATGAACATTGTTATATCTAGATATAGAAACTGGAATAGGATTAAAAGAATGTAAAAGTAAGACCGCACCTTCTTAGAAAAATCAAAACTTGTTTTTCAACTTCCCTATAATTGTAGAATCAAGGTAAAAAGAATCATTAGTTTAACAATGGAAGTTAGGTATCTGAAATCTTGTTCACTAACAAAAGCATGTATATTTTGCCTGCAAAAGACACAGAAGCAATTTAAGTTTCTTTAGAAAATATAACTTAGTCTTTATTAAAAATTCTAAAGCCTCTCACCTTTACCCACTTGTGATTAAGTTTTGAAAATATGTTAAAGACCTTCTAAGAAACCGCAAGTTGTTGCCCTAGGTTACACAGACCTAGAAGTTAATACATAATCTATAATTGCTTGCTTGAACTTTTTTACAGAAATAAGAATTTTAGGTTATTAGGTAAATCATGATGTACTTAAACATACGTTAAGGACAAATTTGTGAATCATTATATCTTGTATCACATGAATGATCTCGTATCCTGTCCTAAGTGAATAATCAACATTTTTGTCACTATTTTCTTTTGTGTTAATTTCCTTCTTCTGACAATAGAAGACTAGGGCTCAGCTAGCTTGGTGTGCTAGCCTGCCTGTCGGCTTGCATCAATCTTTGTCTCTGTCTCTTTTCTTTCGCCTACTAGACATCTCACTCCCGGTAAACCTCGTGTTTGTCGAGGTGATCCTTTGTTGAGGTGGGACCCCGACACAGAACCCCCGGCAGGTGTATGTTTGTTGTGGAATTCGGGGTTCCCAGTAAAAGGAGGAGGCCCACTGGGTCTGGGGTAGCACTAAGATACCATCCTTGATAGGCAGTCCCCATCCAGGCCCTCTAGACCTCAGCAAGGAGCCCTCTGCACTCCTGGGTGGAGAAAGCTGAAAGTACTAACTTGGGGTGAACTCTAATGAATGACCTCCCGTATCCCCTAGATCTGTTTGGGGATTTATGGTGGTGGAAAGGGCCAGGCCTTGAGAATAAGAAGATCGGAACCTCACACGTCTCTGTGTCTTTGGGAAGTTTGCTAAGCTCTTTGTGTTAGTTTCTTCATCAGCAAAAAATACGGGGGAGGACTCCCTGCCTATCACTGCCGACACTCTGAATGACAACCTGTGTGCTACAGATGCTGGCCCCCCATGAAACCCAGGCTGCTGCTGTTGAGTAGATTCAGACTGTAGTGACGTACAGGACAAATGACTGCTCCTAGGCTGTCTGACACTGTAAGTCTTCACAGGAGCAGCCCAACACTTAACCCACTGCATCACCAGGGCTCCTTGATACCTGTTGTTTTTGTTGTTATGTGCCATCGAGTCAGTTCCGACCCATAGCGACCCTGTATAGGGTTTCCGAGGTTGTAAATCTTTACGGGAGTAGAAAACCTCATCTTTCTCCCGTGGTGCAGCTGGTAGTTTCGAACCACTGACCTTAAGGTTCACAGCCCAATTCGTAACCACTACGCTACCAGAGCTCCTTCCTTGATACCTAATAGTACTTAATAACTAAACTGTCTCTCCTTTGATGTTTACCAACTGCTCACTGAGATCCCATCCCTGGTGGGGTGCAGAGATACATGAGGCTCAGGTCCGGGAAGCTGGGTATGGAGAAGGGCTGCAGGTCCAAAGAAGGAACTCCCAGTGTGCAAACCCTGCGGCCAGAGTGAATAAATTGCCACTGGGCCAGCTGGTTAGAGTGAGAGTTCATGGCTCACTAATGGTTTTCAGAGTCATAAATTTCCCACAGACATGTGGAGAACTGTGTGAGTCACCACTGTGCCAGGCAGAGTCTCTGCTCTTAGCACCTTCTGTAATATGTTCATTCACTCATTACTCACTCGTTCATTCATTCATTCAACAAACAGTTACTAGGAACCAGGGTGTGCTAAGCCCTGGGAACACAGGGCTGGGATGAGAAAGATGGATTTAAAGAGGGAAGGACTGGAGCTGGATTACCCCCTACTCATCTCCATCTCTTTCCACCAGACCCTAAGGCGGGGGTAGGGAGGGTGGGAATGAAGGAGTGGGAGGGTGTGGGGGTAGCAGTTTCCTATAAGTCCCCAGGGCTCCCCCACCTTCTTGTGGGAGTGCCAGGAAGACCTGATGGAGGAGAAGTTTCTAGGTAAATTTGAGCTGGATGTGGCAACTGATAAGCTCTGGGATGGGGAAGAAGGAGGCATCAGTGACAGTGCCTAGAGGGCCCAGAGAGGGTGCCATAGACAGGGAGGACTGCAGGGTGGGTGAGGAGAGGAAGGGGCACAATGGGACTTCAAGTTCAGTGTTTGCTTGACTTTTGCTGCTTTTATGGGATGAGAAGGGCGTCGGGAAGTGTGGAGTGTGATACATTGGTAGATGGAAGTGAGACATAGGGCTGCTAACCCTGAACCCAACTCCCACTTTCCTTCCCTGTCTGTGTCTCT
>NW_006409152.1:59687-61294 GCF_000296735.1 Chrysochloris asiatica
GAACCACTAGATGAGCAGTTCCAAATCACCAACCAGTTTCAGAACGACTGTATGGCATTTAACACTTCATATCCCACTGTAGTACCAGATCTTCCGTTGATGGAAACTTGGAATGTTTCCAGTTCCTCCAGTGATTTGTTATGCAGGAATAGAATTGTCTAGATGACAGTTATGGATTGGATTGGGTTCCTCAATATTCTGAAAACCTAACCCCTGGTACCTGTAAGCATGGCTTTGTTTGGAAGTAGGTCCTTGAAGATGTCTCAGGTACAGGAAGTCACACCGGATTAGAGTAGGTGCTAATTCACTCAGGTATCCTTACAGACACAGAGTATGGATGGTCTGTAAAGTGCATTTACCAGCTGAGGAACACCTGGGGCTACGGGAAGTGGGGAAAGACAAAGGATTTACTCAATTTCAGAGCGAGTATAGGCAAATCCATATACTGATTTGGACTTCTAGTGTCCAGAACAGTAGATGATTAAATGTTACCTAGTTTAGGGTTTTGTGTCAACCATCTTAGAAAAGATGTGCTGTGGAATTGGGTCCAACAGAACCTGTAGAGGGTTTGAGGCAATAACACTTTGCAGGTGCCAAAAGTTTCATCTTTCTCCCTCAGAGCAGCTCTGTGGGGTCAGAGAGATGAGCTTGTGGTTCCTAGACCAGTGCTTATACAACAAAGCCTCTTGTACTCTCCAGAGTCACTGCGCCCTTAGGAACGGAATAGTCTGCCCTGCTTTGATTGTCACCATATGCAGCTGCACCATCATCCTTCCATGTATGCACTGAGGAGAAATGGAGTGTTGGTCAAAATGAACTTTGTTCTCTCTGGGCCTCCAGGCAAAAGACACTTTTAAAAAGAGAAATGGGGAGAAGGTTGTGGAGCTCTCCATCCCATTTTGACTCACAGAAGCAGACGGACCAAATCAAGGCATTGATGCGGAGTGGATCACTCATCCTGGTTCTACCAAGGACGGACATGAATGGATGTTGTGGGGCTCATGCTGACTTCACCTTGGGCTCTCGGGCAGCAGCAAACACAGAATCCACTGATACAGCTACTAGGCTCCGGGACATAAACATTCCAACACAATCATATTGTGCTGGAATTTTTTATTTCAAGTTTTTATTTAGTGGGCACTAAGACTAGAGAAAGCCGGTCTCCTGTTCTGTGCAGCACAAGGAATCATGATGATCTACAGCTCTGGCATTCACATTCTGCTGTGGAAGCTGCTTTTCCAGTGACTCGGACCCTGAAATTAAGAGCTGATTCGGCTGGCTCTGTGTGCTGAACCTGGGGCTATGGTAGATCCACTTCCCCCTAGGCTATGGTAGACCACCTTAACCCTGACTTACCGCTGGGCATAGAGTTCCTGGAGGACTGACACTTGCCTTTCCCATGGTGGGGGAGCTCCACCTCAGTGCTCTGTCATTTGCCATGAGGACGTGCTGTATTTCCCTCTGTTCCCAACCATCTTTACTTTTCCTTCTGGCTAGAGAGATGATCTGGGAGACCCGCTGGCCCCTCCTTTCTGGGTTACTTATTGTACCTTCATTTGCTAAGGGGGTGTGTAAGAGGTGCTGTGATTGTCTAATGGGAATCCCCG
>NW_006409152.1:94217-99798 GCF_000296735.1 Chrysochloris asiatica
TTTAAAAGCTTGTGGGCTTCCGTTACATAAGACCCTAAGTGGAACCCTGATCCCAAGCAGGACTCTCTTAAGGTGGGAAATTGCCACTTTAAAGGACAGACAGCCTAGCCTGGAGAGGCTAGAAGAACAGAAGATAATTCTTGAATGAAAGACAAGCAGGAAAAATAAAAAACAATAATGTCAGTCTGATTGACTACTACAAGAACAAGTAAGTTATTCCCCTGGGATCCATCAGGGCATATGGACTGGTCCCCTCAGGGAAAACCCCCTTCCAAGACTGAGACTCAAGGGGAATACACGAGGAGACATGTGCTTTGACTGGTTACCATGTTGGTCACTGATAAGGAAGTGGGGGGGGGGAAACATCAGCAAAGTTGTGAGCTAAGTCCGACCACCTTCAATAGACTACTGTTACCCTGGGTTGAGACCTGGCTGGCCAGCAGTATTATAAGACCTAGGCCCTGGGGACTCCTGGGCCCAGGGACAGCATGGCCACAGAGGACTAGAGTGAAGAGTGAAATGTCCAGCGATATGAAGTGTAGAGAGATGCACAAGAACACCCATACTTGCAGATGGTACCCACTTGACCTGGCTTCAATGGCTGGATGATCAGACTCGACTAGAGGAAGAAAGAAGAGGATAAAAGAGTAATCCACTGCAATTTGATGAACTTCAATTATACTTATGGTTGTAAGTAAATGAGGGAACAAATCGTTTTTAGCGAGGATCATTCCTACCCCCTTGTTACACAGGGTTAGCAGGGATGGGTAACTTTGACATTGGCTACCCAAAATGGGGGGTGGGTTACAAATGCATGAAGTGACTGGCTTACCAGCCAGTTCTAGAGGTTGTGGGTGAAGGTAGAATCTCCACTAAGGGGTTTCCAAGCTGTCTGGATGGGGCTGGTTAAGGTGATGGGGATAAGACTCTTTGGTTCAATAGTGAATAATTGCTATCAGGACTGAGTGTGAGACTTGAAAATGTAAAGGTAGACATTTTGTAACAAAAGTAGGGAGTGGTTGATTCTGCAGTTCAGGAGTAGAGGTCCCTCAGACCATCAAAGGGGGAGAGCAGAGTGTGGGACCCTATCCAGGGAAGTAGTGATGCCAGAGATGGAGGCAGAGATGATGACGTGGAGAGATGGAGTGGCTGGGGACTCTGGACTCAGGGAGGGAGAGAACCTATATGCTGATGGCCAGAGGTGGGGGGTGGGGTAGACAGGCTTGCGGTATGTATCCTTTGGTTGTTTAATGATGCATGGAGGGGATTGTAATCATTGCAATGAAACGAAATACGATAGGATGAATGTAAAGCGCTGAAGTTCACCCATGTAAACTAACACATAATTCACAATAAAAACTTTTATTCTTATCGGAGAGCCAATGTAGCATTTTGGCAAAACAACAAAGTTATACACTTGGATTTCTGCCTTTTCATTATTCATTTGTGTCATAACCAACAAAACTAAGCCCCTCTATCCCATATGTAACTTTATATCATTAAAAAAAGAAAGAAAAAAAAAACTACAAATAAAAGGTGGAAGGGGCATGTGAAAACATTTGAAAGTTACTTAAGGTTGAAAAACTTAAATAACTTTTTAATGGCCCAGTAATAAGAAAATTTCCCTGTTGTACCATGGATGTTCTCTGATACCATATTTCAATACGCGTCTAATTTTCTACCCCTTTCATCTAACAAGGAGTCCAGAGGTGTTATGATCATTATTTTATCAATTGTCTATGGTGACAAACCCTGTGAAATCCCAGAGGTCTACCAACTTCACAATGCAGGTCACTGTGTGATAGTTGACCACTCTGCAAAGTCAAGGTTGCAGTTCACTTTATGCTGACATTCCTGGGTCCAAGCACCCATTCTCCAAAGAAAAGAAATGACAATTGTACAAGGGGTTTGACACTGCTTTCCATAAAATGAAGCTTTTATGTGGTTCCTGGAAGGTGACCCTGGTTTGCTCAGGGATGGGACACCCCTGGGTGTTGAGGCATCAGTGTTGACTCCTCAATTGGAGACCTTCAGCTCCTGAGCTCTGCCTTCCTGGCCCTAGAATTACCACTAATGCGCCGCTGCTCCAGAGGGACCCAGGTTGTTTAGAGCTGACCCTTCTCTCCTTGTACCCACTTTCCAGACACCACTGTGCTCTCCTCTGGGCCACTTGCTCCTGTCTGTCTGTTCATGTTGCAGGAGGGCCTGCCCACTGCTCTGCCTGCTCTGCCAGGTTTTCTAGTGCCTGTGATCCAACAGCTGGTGTTCTCCCCAGGAGATGGGGAAAGTCACGGTCAGCCTCACAGTGCCCATGTGGACAGCAGCTTTTTCATCTGCACCCAGGCCAGACATGCAGTTAGAGCGCCTTCAGGCCAGCCAGGCCAACAACCTGTGTTTGATAAGGGACTTGAAGTACAGGTACGGTAACCAGCCCCATGGACTATTAGTGGTAAAGCACCCTGGTCACCTGACTTCTGGCCCACTGCTATCTCTGTGAATCACACTTCCTGTGAGAAGATTCCAGTGGAACCATGATGAACATGCAGGGTGAACCATAACATGTCATATACAAGACAAGAGGGCAGAAAAATGATGGCATTAACACTGATTTAATGCCAACAGAACAAATTGTTGCCTAGTCATATGCCATCTTCATGATCATTGGCATGTTTGAGCCTGGTCGAACAATATTCCATTATGATCCATAAGGTTTTTATTAGCTTATTTTGGGAATCTGACTGGCCACCAAGACTTTCTCCCTATTCCAGTCTGGAAGCTGAAAACAAAGAAATGGGAAACACAGTCCCTTAGGGCTCCTGGGAGTATCTTCTTCCCTTCTCCCTCCCAGTTTCAGGACAGGTGAGGGAGATAATCCTACTTAGGTCTAGAAAACATTCCCAGTGGAATGACACAAGGCACCGGGCTGCTAGCTTCAATCTTGTTTATCGTTGCTGGTTTTGATTTGTCTCCTAGTCCTTACTCCCCATCATTTTCCTATACCAGAAGCCCCATTAAATGTCACTGAGGTCCTTAAATATAACTGATCACTAATGTGGCAGGATTGTGGCTTCCAGCACATGGCTGTAGCAGGCAAAGGAGCAGTAATTTTGGGCTTGTTCCCAACCGTGCCAGTGACTCACTGGATGACACAAAGCAAGGAATTGTTTTTATGGTGCAATGAGGACAACACACTCAATCTGCTATCCTGCCAGAGCTAGAAGTGGTGGGGGGGTGAGTGGAAGCTGCTTCGGCACCTAACTCCCTGGAGAATGAGAAGCCCAGAGGCCCCTGGTTGACTCTAATTCTACAATAACACAGTTGCAAATGTTCACTGTGATGGCCACAAGCTCTGTTCTGCTTGGCTCCTCCCTTCTGTAGATCTTTGGCACTGATTGTAACTAGATGATCCCACAGCCCTCCTTGCCATGGTTCTCCTCAGGAAGAATGCACCCTGATTGTCATTGACTCTGCTCCAACAACTTGTTAAAGATCTGCCCTCCAGGAATTCAACTGTAACTCTGGCTTGAATCTATTTATATCTTTGGCCTGGAGAGCCTTTTCAGACAACAAGTTGAGTTCCCATTTATGTAAAAGCACCTAGACGGGGCCCGGCACACAGAAAGTGCTCCATAAGGGCTTGTTCTTAATTCTTTAATAGTATCATCATTAATTAATGATATCATGATTATTATTTGTTCAGATGATCTTACAGGTTTGTTTTTAGTCATCCACTTACGATCTTTATCTCTCTTAGAATGTGACTAAGTTTTCATACAAACTTTCATAAACATAATCAGTATCATCCTAAGACCATCTAAACTAACATGTGATGGGTGATCACCGGTTGGACGGTTGGAGGATATAAAAGGGAAGCCTGCATGGTAATTGGGTAGAAACCACATAGACACATTGGAAATCACTGCACTGACATATTAGGGTGCAAGAGGGCAAACGTAAGAGCATCGTGGGTATGGAGGGTGAGAGGAATGATTTTGCATGGACTCTGTATGTGTGCATGTGTGTGCGTGTGTGTGTGTGAGTATTCCTCAGGTTCTCTCTGGAGCTATCCCCAGAAGGAGGGATACAGAGAAGAGACACTATGGGGGGCTTCCCTACCAGGTGCTATTGGGTGGCTAGAGTATGGCATGGGGTCCACAAGAGGAAGATCAGGTCCTGTGCCATGTCTGTGTTCAGTATGAAACAGAGCAGAATGAGGTTTTTAAAGCGAGGTGAGCTGCTAACTCCTGTTCTGTGGGTTTGCGGCCACTGTGGACTCACACTGACTTGGGCTGACGTCTGAGTCCCAACACTAACCAGCTCTGAAACATTGGGAAACTTACTTAATCTGATTTCCATGGGGGTGGTAGTGATTTCCTCAGAGCATTTTGATCATCAAGTGCAAAATTGTATGTGAAGTACTTAGTCCAGTACCTGGAATGGGTAGCATGCTAAATCCATGAGGATCAGTCCAAAGTATGGCTACAAACTCACACTTTATTAAACAAAAATATCATACTGAGAAGGTACTGTTTCTCAACATATCCTTCACTGAGAACTGTATGCCTCTTTAACCTGTCCCCGAAGAATTCTGCAGTCTTCAATTTACACCACATCATATTATGTTCCTTTGAAATTGACTTTGAATTTTGGGAACAAAAAGAAATCTGAAGGGGCCAGATCTGGAATGTAGGCTTTTGTTGTTGGTGTGAAATGCCATCAAGTGACTTCCGACCCATAGCGACCCAACATAAGGTTTCCGAGTAGCAACTGGTGAGCTTGAACCACCGACCTTTGGTTCAAACTGACCTTGCCATCCAGTACATTAAACTACAGTGCCACACCAGGTGGATGGAATAAAGTTTCCCAACAAAATTCTTATGGAACAGCTCTTGCTACCCTTGGAGCTGCCTTCAAGTACAATTTTCTGAAAACTTTCTCCAAGTAAACCTGTGATTCAGCTATATCCAAAATCAATGTTACATCTTGTTGTTGTTGTTATGTGCCACGGAGTCGGTCTGACTCATAGTGACCCTGTACAGGGTTTCCGAGGCTGTAATCTTTGTTGTTGTTATGTGCCATTGAGTTGGTTCTGACTCATAGCGACCCTGTATAGGGTTTCTAAAGAGTGACTGATGAGCTTGAACCGCTGACCTTGCAGTTCAAACAGTTTTGCAGTGTGGCGTATTAACCCACAGCGCCACACCAGGAATCTTTATGGGAGCAGAAAACCTTATCTTTCTTCTGTGGAACAGCTGGTAGTTTCAAACTGCTGACCTTGAGGTTCGCAGCCCAATTCATCACCACTATGCTAACAGAGCTCCTTCATGTTACCTCTTAGGAATCCCCAAAAACATTCACCATTAACTTTTGAGCTGACCTCTGTGTCTTAAATTGAACTGGCCCAGCAGTTATCCTTGGAAACCACTATTTTTATTGAGCACCCCCACACACACTTTTTTTTTTTTTTTCTGAAGGCACCCTCAGGAGACATGTGTATTACTGAAAGTAATGGTCTGTAACCATTCATTGATCACAAAATCATATTTAAACACGTTTTTCTTGGAATAAACCTGTGCATATA
>NW_006409152.1:100994-102530 GCF_000296735.1 Chrysochloris asiatica
TAAATGACCCTCAAACTAAATTCTCCATGGTGATAAGTAAGTACAGGAGGCTGTTTGGCAAACTCCTGGAATTTTACACTTCCTGTTTGTCCTCATTTCAGTTAAGAGAAGACAATATTCCTAGCTTCATGGCTGTTTGAGAATATGCATAATGGAAGTGAGGAACTAATGCAGCCTTGTGAATAGTTGTCTGGTTCTTCATAGCATATATTGCATATACAACTACTCACAATGCATTAATAGTCTTCAAGAAGGTAGTTAGATCAGTGCAGTTGGAAAACATGTGGCTGGCCCAAACCTTGTTTGTCAGACAAAGTACTGTACCAGTTCAGAACATAGGCATTATAGTCAGCTAGACTTGGTTCAAATGGTTAAGTGCTAGGCTACTAACCGAAATATTAGCAGTTCAAGTCCATCCAGAGGTACCTCAAAAAGTTTCTGAGATCTGATGATCTAATTTGAACAGACTGCAGACATTGACAACCCTTTGGAAAGCATAATTCTACTCTTACAAACATGGTTACCATGAGTCAGAATCAACTCTAAGGAAACCGGTACATTTGTAGACTTAGATTCAAATACTACCTCCACCACCTATTACTAATTCTCAGACTGTAGGCAAGTGATACCATCTCAGTTTCACCCCATTGATCCCCTCCCCATTAAAAAAAAAAAAAAAGAGAGAGAGAGAGAGAGAGAGAAAACGGTTTTTATTGTGAATGACTGAAGGTTTACAGAGCAAATCAGTTTTCCATTCAATAATTCATACCCGGTTTGTTTCATGTCACTGATTTCAATCCCTACAAGGTTAACACCTTTTACCTGACTTCTCCATGTCCAGTCTTCTTTCCTTCTTAACTTCTCCTGCCTTCTGCACTTTGTTCTTGAGCAAACACTGATCTTTTGATTTCAAATAGTTGATTATTCCAAGATGTGCATACCTTCCTTGTGTTATTATCCACCTGGTAGACCTAGTGCTTGGCTGGAGTCCTGGTGTCATTCAAACTCACCAGACATTCCTCTGAATCCCTATACAGGATTGCTATGAGTTGGAAGTGACTCAAGGGTACCACCACTTGCCTGAAAATTCCTTTTAATGAAGACCCTTTCCGTGTCCTCAGTTTCTTCTGATCTCAGGATCATGTAGGCTGATGTTCTCATTGTGCAATAGGCTATGGAACAATTTGATTCCATGTGTCTTCAATTTTCTTAGCTCCAGATGGGGAGAACCCAATAGTTTGCACATTAGCTGGCTGAATACAAGCTCTTACGGCTTTAGTCACCACTTAGCTTTGTTGTTGTTAAGTGCCGTCAAATTGAACCCGACCCATAGCGACCCTGTATAGGGTTTCTGAGGAGTGGCTGGTGAGCTTGAACTGCCAACCTTGCCGTTCAAACGGCTTTGCAGTCTGGCTCATTAACCACAACGGCGCACCAGGACTCCACCAACTTAGCTTAGTAGCATGTAAAACATTGTTTTTGTAGACCATATTATGCCAACTGACCTTGGAGTCCCCTGAGTCTATGCTCCTGATC
>NW_006409152.1:102933-104506 GCF_000296735.1 Chrysochloris asiatica
TGCACAGGGTCTTTGGGCTGAGACTTGTCTTGTTACCTCTCTGAACCACCTTTTTTGTGATTACTCCCAGCTCAATAATCATCTAACATCCAGTCTCATCCTCATCCTAGCCTTTCCTCCATACCCAGCGATGTTAAATTAATCCTTAACCTCACCCCCAATCCCAGCCTACACTCCTGCAAAAAGCAAACACCCTGACCCACACAACAACCTCCCCACTAACCTTGGTCCAGTTCTACCGCAGGTTTGATCTGCCAGGGAGGACAAGACCAACCCAGGCCGGTGGACCAGTGTTGCGGCAGGGCACCCCATGAGCAGTGACACATCACAGGAATTCCCATCCCAGAGCAGCTTCAACATGGATATATTGCAGAGTAAAAAGGGAGAGCTGCAGAAGCATCTGCACAATGGGGATTATTGCATATAGAAGAATGCCTCCATATTTGAAGGGCATTTTATTCAAATAAGTAGGAGGGGAGAGGTTATTGATGAACACAACCATGCCGCAACTGTCACTGTAGGCATCACCTGTACTGGCCCGAGCTATATTCCTGACACCATGCTGGTGGCTTGTCATGTCTCTAGTGATTATGGCAGCCCCACCTCCCAGGAGAGCACCATGACATTGCCAAGAAACTAGAGCTCACCTGCCTCCTGTCCTTGACGTTACTCAAGATGTGCCTCCTGAGTCGCCACAAGCAGCAGATTCAGCTAAAATTAATAACAGGCCACTCCTGCTACCTGCAGCTGGGTACCCCAGTAGACTCAAAGGAAGACTATTTTCTGCACTGGTAGAGAAACTAATATCTATCCTGAAGCCACCTGCAGACCGTGGGATTCCATCCCCACTATCCAGTGGGATCACTGAAGTTCCCTCAGATGCTTGGGATCACTAAAGTTCCCTCAGATGCGTTTAGTGGTGGGAAGGGATTCCAAAATGTACTTCCCAAAGTTTCATCCCAAAATTGGCAGAGTCTACCCTAGGGGTGGTAGCTCCTGGTATGGAATCCTGGGGAAACCAAATGGCAGTGGGGAGTGCAATCTCCTTTGATTGAACCACCACATCTGGGAACTTCCAGTTCAAATTAGCACCTCATATGCCACGCTTGGCAGTTGAAGGTGTTCTCAGTAGCCCAAGGAGCAAGCAGATCTCCCAGATCATCTCTGAAGCTACAGAAAAAGTACAGAATGTTGGGAAAGGAGGAAAAACCAGAGAGCCCTTGCAGCAAAAAAATCACTGAGGTGGGCTCTTCCCACTACAGGACAGGCAAGAGCCAATCATTCAGGAGCTCTGTCCCCAAGGGTCAGTCAGGGGAAGGACATCTCCATAGCATCAGCTTCCGCATAGAGCCAGCCAAATCAACTCTTTTCTTCATAATTTCAGGACCTGAGTCTCTGGAAAAGAGGCTACAGCCTTCACTCTCCATTGTGGATCATCGAGACCCCCTTGTGCTGTATAGGGGAGGAGAGCATCTTTCATTAGCAGTCTTGCACTCTAAATACAAATTATTTTTATTCCAACATGGTATGCTTGATTTGAATTTTTATGTCCCATAGCCTAGTAGCTGTATTA
>NW_006409152.1:107461-109048 GCF_000296735.1 Chrysochloris asiatica
TGTGGAACCACCTTTGTGCACTGCTGTCTCATCTGACAGCGTGGGCATGGAACACCCAGCCCCGGGTCCAGTGGACCTTGCAGGTATCTCATCTGCCAGTGAGATAAAAGAATACCCAGCTCCATGGGCCAATGTTGCTGCATGACCTAACACTCACCCCCATCATAGCCTACCCTCCCTTCCCAGCAAACACCATCACCCACAGAGCAACCTGCCCAAAACACTTAGTCCAGTTCTGCCACAGGTGTGATCTGCCAGTAAGGGCAAGGAAGACCCTGCCCCATGGACGAGTTTTGCTGCAGGTCTCTCATCTGACGGTGTAGAAAAGGAAGACACATTCCTGTAGTCAGTGTTGCTGCAGGTTTCTCATCTGCCAGTGTAGACAAGAAAGACCCAGCCTCATGGACCACTGTTGCTGCAGGCCTCTTATCAGTGAGGTTAATGATCCTAACCCTCACCCCCATCCCAGACTACTTTCTTCCAATGAAAACATTCTCATTCACACCCCAACCTTCCCACTACCCTTGGTGCAATTCTGCCACAGGTCTGAACTGTCAGTCAGAGCAAGGAAGACTCAATGATGAGGACCAGCACTGCCCCAGGTATCATCTGCCTGTGTTGGAAAGGAAGACCCAGACCCATGGACCAAGGAAGACCCAACCCTGTGGACCAGTGTTGCTGCAGGGCACCCCATGAGCAGTGACACATCACAGGAATTTCCATCCCAGAGCAACTTCACTACGGATATATTCCAGAGTAACAAGGGGAAGCTGCAGCAGCATCTGCACAATGGGGATCATTACATATTGAAGAATGCCTCCATATTTGAGAAAAATTTTATTCAAATAAGTAGGAGGCTTGATGTACACATCCACGCCAAAACTGTAACTGTGGGCATCGCTTGTACCGGCCTGAGCTTCATTCCTGACACCATGCTGGTGGCTTATCATGTCTCTAGTGATGATGGCAGACCCACCTCCCAGAGATAGCACCATGACATTGCCAAGAAAGGGAAGCTCACACGTCTCCTGCCCTTGACGTTACTCAAGATGTGTATCCTGAATCGCCACAAGCAGCAGATTCATCTAGAACTAATAACAGGCCACTCCTGCTACCTGCAGCTGTGTCCCCAAGTAGACACAAAGGAAGACCATTTTCTGCACTGGTAGAGAAGCTCATATCTATCCTGAGGCCACCTGCAGACAGTGGAAACCAATCACTGCTTTCCAGTGGGATCACTGATGTTCCCTCAGATGCTTTTAGTGGTGGGAGGGATTCCAAAATGTATTTCCCAAAGCTTCATCCCAAAATTGGCAGAGTCTGCCCTAGGGGTGGTAGCTCCTGGTATGGAATCCTGGGGAGAGCAAGCAGGTCTCCCAGATCATCTCCACAGCTACAGAAAAAGTACAGAATATAGGGAAAGGAGGAAAAACCAGAGAGCCCTTGCAGCAAAAAGATAATTGAGATGGGCTCTTCCCACCACAGGACAGGCAAGAGCCTATCATTCAGGAGCTCTGACCCCAGGGGTCAGTCAGGGGAAGGTTCAGCACAGAGCCAGCCAAATCAATTCTTTTCTTAATAATTTCA
>NW_006409152.1:111394-120743 GCF_000296735.1 Chrysochloris asiatica
AGTTGTGATGAATCTATCACTTCATCCCTAACTTTGTATGCACAAGAGTTATATGTGACCAAAAGCTAAGTGTGAAAGGCTTCCTTTGTTATCACAAAGTGGACAAAAGAGTTGATTATCACAACAGGTGGTTAGTAGGAAGAGAAGGTTTTAAAGGAAGGAATGACCCCCTTATTTCACAGCTGAAGGGCACTAAGGCTCAGAGAAAGTGCCTTCAATCCCATCCCATTCTCCCCACCCACTCCAAGCAGAAACTCTGACCCTGACCTTCTTCCTAGCTTCTCCTCTCTGCCCAGCTATCTCCCACACCCTCTTTCAGTCTCTGTTGGCAGAATTATGATAGAAACCATTGTGGAACCACCTTTGTGCACTGCTGTCTCATCTGACAGCGTGGCATGGACCACCTAGCCCCAGGCCCAGTGGACCTGGCAGGTCTCTCATCTTCCAGTGAGATAAAAGAAGACCCAGCTCCATGGACCAGTGTTGCTGCAGTTCTCCTGTCAGTGAGGTTAAATATCCTCACCCCCATCCCAGCCTACTCTCCTTCTCAGCAACACTCTCCCAAAACACTTAGTCCAGTTCTGCCACAGGTGTGATCTGCCAGTGAGGGAAAGGAAGAACCAGCCCCGTGGACCTGTGAGGCTGCAGGTCCCTCACCTGCTAGTGTAGACAAGAAAGACCCAGCTCCGTGGACCAGTGTTGCTGTAGGCCTCTTATCAGTGAGTTTAATTATCCTAACCTCACCTCCATCCCAGACTACTTTCTTCCCCAACAAACATCCTCACTCACACCCCAACCTTCCCACCACCGTTGGTGCAATTCTGCCACAGGTCTGATCTGTCAATCCGAGCAAGGAAGACCCAGCATTGAGGACCAACACTGCCCCAGGTATCGTCTGCCTGTGTTGGCAAGGAAGACCCAGACCCATGGACCAAGGAAGACCAAGACCCATGGACCAGTGTTGGTGTGGGTCTCTCATCTGCCAGTGTAGACGAGGAACACCCAGCCACATAGAACAGTGTTGCTGCAGGGCACCCCATGAGCAGTTACACGTAACTGAACTTCACAGCCAAGAGCAGCTTTCCATTGGGCATGTTCCAGAGTTCTGTGGGGAAGCTGGGACAATACCTGCACAATGGAGAGGATTTCCTATTCAAGTATGGCCCATATTTGAAGTTGGTTGTATTCAAATCACCAGGTGGGAATAGGTGATTGATGTGCACAACCGAGCCCCAATGGCAAGTAACTGTGGGCATCACCAGCACTGGTCTGACCCTCCATCCTGACATCATGCTTGTGGCTCTGACATGTCTCTAGTGATGAGACCTGATCCCAAGGGAAAAGACCACACATTTATCAATACCCTAGAACTCTCCCACCTCCTGACCTTGAAGATTGTCAATAACTCCACACACAATCGCCAGAAGCAGCAGTTTCACTTGAAATTTTGACACAAAGCCCTCCTACTACCTGCAGCTTTATTTCCCAGTGGACGCAAATGAAGACCACTTTCTGGACTGGAAAAAGCTAATTTCTCTCATGAGTCCACCTGCAGACAGTGGAACCAGGCCCCACTGCCCAGTGAGATCTCCATGCCCAAATCTGAGGGGAGTTGTTGTTGTTGTTAAGTACCATGGAGTCGGTTCCGACTCATATTGACCCTGCACAGGGTTTCGAAGGCTGCAAGTCTACAGCACCAGAACGCCTCATGTTTGTTCCACAGAACACCTGGTAGTTTTGAACTGCCAACCTTGAGGTAGCAGCCCGGTTCATAACCACTACGCCACCAGAGCCCCTTTGAAGGGAGTAGAAGTGGACAAACAAGTTCAGATATGTGTGGGGTTCTCTCAGCTGCTTTTGATGGTGGGTAGAGAATTCAAAACGCACCTTCCAAACCATCTCCCCAAAAGAAAATTGGCAGAGTCTGCCCCAGGGGTTACAGCAGCTGGTATTATTGAGTATGAAAGAAATAGAGATTCCCAAGCAAACCAAGTGACACCACAGTCCCTGAAGATGCCTGGAGCTAGGAGTGCAGGCTTCTCAGATTGCATATCCTTTCTGTCCAGTGCAATAGTGCAACAACTAGACCAGGAGTATTAGACCATGAAAAAATGAATAGCACATGAAAAATGAATTGGCACAGAGGAATGTCATGGAATCACACCATGTACTTAAAAAATCACAAAATAATTCATAAGACATAATTTCACTCATCATGTAAATTTGTAAACGTGTTCTATTAGTGCTGCTAACACAAACACAAGTGTGTGTCTGGGACAAAGATATTTTCTCACAGTTTAGGAGGCTAGAAATCTTAATTCATAATGTTGCTCAGGGGAAATCCTTGTCTCGTCACCTTCTGATCCAGTGCTCCTTGGCTCCCTTCATGTGGAATGGTACCTATTCCCCCATCATTGCTTGCTTTAAGAGACTGATTGAAAAGATACCCTACATGAATACTGCCTCATTTGTTAAGTGCCTCCAGTGAGTTTCAAATTATACCAACCCTGTATGAGGAGCCACTGGTGAGCTTGATCTATTGATCTTGTGGTTGAAATCCACTGCACCACACCAGGACTCCAATACTGCCTCTTTAGTGTGCCAAGAAACACATTCTCAAATGCACTGTAACCACAGGTATGTTGTTAAGTGGCTTTGAATTGCTTCCCCACTCTCATTTTAGCTTCTGTTGGCAGATTTAGGATTGAAACCTGTGGGGTGCCACTTTTGGGTGCTGATGTCTCATCTGACAGTGCAGGCAAGGAACACCCAACCCCATGGGCCATGCTTCTGCAGGTCTCTGATCTGCAAGTGAGGTCAAGGAAGACCCAGTCTCATGGACCAATGTTGCTGCATATAGTGAAGTGAAGTATCGTAATCCTCATCCCTATCCCAGCTTAGCTTCCTCCCCAAAAAACACCTTCACCCACACACCCACCTGCCCACCCACTTAGTTCAGTTCTGCCAAAGGTGTGACGTGTCATTGAGAGCAAGGAAGACCCAGCCCTGTGGACCAGTGTTGCTTCAGGTTTCTTCTCTGCCAGTGTAGACAAGGAAGACCCAACCCCATGGACCCTCACTGCTACAGGTCTCTCATCTGCCAGTGTAGAAAAGAAAGACCCAGCCTTATGGACCAGTGTTGCTGCAGGGCCATCCCATGAAGAGTGAGAGACACATCAAGTACTTCACAGCACAGAGCAGCTTTGCATGGGTATATTCCATACTTCCTTAGGTTACTGCAGCAACACGAACACAATGGAGAATACTTCATATTTAAGCATGCCCCAAAATTTGAAGGGGATTTTTTTTTCAAATCACCAAAAGGGAAGAGGTGATTGTTGGGTACTACCATGCCTCAATGTTAACTGTGTCCATCGCCTGCACTGGCCTGACCCTCCTTCCTGACATCATGCTGGTGGCCTGGCATGTCTCTAGTGATTATGGCAACATGACTATCATGGTAAAAGACAATAACGTTACCAATATCCCAGAGCTCACCCTCCTCCTGCCCTTGCTGTTTTTCATTAACACTATACACAATCGTGAGAAGAAGCAGCTTCACTTGAATTTGGTCACAGGCCACCCCTGCTACCTACAGCTGTGTCCTTCAGAAGATGCAAAGGAAGATATCTTTCTTCACTGGGAGAATCTGATTTCTCTCCTGAGGCCACTTGCAGACCCACTGCCATCCAGTGAGGGGAGTAGAAGTGGGCAAGGAAGTTCAGCTATGTGTGGGGTTATCTCAGCTGCTTTTGAAGGTGGGAAGAAAATTCAAACCTCTTCCTTCTCCCCCCACCAAATTGGCAGAGTCTGTCCTAGTGATGGCAGCATGTAGTATGGTTTCCCAAGGAAACCCAGTGATACCCTACCCAGTGCAGGTGGCTACAGATAGGAGTGTCGGCTCCTCAGATGGCACTATCACATCCAGGGATTCCCATTTGACAAGCCCAGCACCTCTTACACACACACCCCTTGCAAGTGAAGGTGCAATAAGTAACCCAGAAAGGAGGGCGCCAGTGGGTCTCCCAGATTATCTCTCTAGCCAGAAGGAAAAGTAAAGGTGGTTGGGAACAGAGGGGAAGACAGTGCGTCCTCATCGCAAATGACAGAAGACAGAGGTGGAACTCCCCCACCACAGGACAGGCAAGTGTCATTCCTCCAGAAACTCTGTGCCCAGGGCTAAGTCAGGGTTAAAGTGGATCTACCATAGCCCCAGCTTCAGCACACAGAGCCAGCAAATCAGCTCTTAATTTCAGGGTCTGAGTCACTGGAAAAGCTGCTTCCACAGCAGAATGTGAATGCCGGAGCTGTAGATCATCGAGATTCCTTGTGTTGCACAGAACAGGAGAACTGCTTTCTCTAGTCTTAGTGCCTACTAAATAAAATCTTTAAATAAAAAATTTCAACACAGTATGCTTGCTTTGGAATTTTTATGTCCTGGAGCCTAGTAACTGTATCAGTGGATTCTGTGTTTGCTGCTGCCCAAGAGCCCAAGGTGAAGTCAGCATGAACCCCACCACATCCATTCATGTCCATCCTCGGTAGAACCAGGATGAGTGGTCCACTCTGCATCAATGCCTTGATTTGGTCCCTGAGTTTCTGTGAGTCAAAATGGGATGGAGAGCTCCACAACCTTCTCCCCCTTTCTCCTTTTAAAAATATCTTTTGCCTGGAGGCCCAGAGTGAATGCAGTTCATTTTGACCAATACTCCATTTCTCCTCAGTGCATACATAGGAGGATGATGGTGCAGCTGCATGTGGTGACAATCAAAGCAGGGCAGACTATTCCTTTCCTGGGGGCACAGTGACTCTGCAGAGTACAAGAGGCTTTGTTGGATAAGCACTGGTCTAGGAGCCACAAGGTCATCTCTCTGAGCCCACAGAGCTGCTCTGAGGGAGAAAGATGAAGCTTTTGGCACCTGCAAAGTGTTACTGCCTCAAACCCTCTACAGGTTCTGTTGGACCCAATTCCACAGCAAATCTTTTCTAAGGTGGTTGACACAAAGCCCTAAACTAGGTAACATTTAATCATCTACTGTTCTGGACACTAGAAGTCCAAATCAGTATATGGATTTGCCTATACTCACTCTGAAATTGAGTAAACCCTTTGTCTTTCCCCACTTCCCATAACCCCAGGTGTTCCTCAGCTGGTAAATGCACTTTACAGACCATCCATACTCTGTGTCTGTAAGGATACCTGAGTGAATTAGCACCTACTCTAATCCATTGTGACGTCCTGTACCTGAGACATCTTCAAGGACCTACTTCCAAACAAAATCATGCTTACAGGTACCAGTGGTTAGGTCTTCAGAATATTGAGGAACCCAATCCAATCCATAACTATCATCTAGACAATTCTATTACTGCATAACAAATCGCTGGAGAAACTGGAAACATTCCAAGTTTCTATCAATGGAAGATCCGGTACTACAGTGGGATATGAAGTGTTAAATGACATACAGTCGTTCTGAAACTGGTTGGTGAGTTGGAACTGCTCATCTAGTGGTTCAAGGTGACCTTACAGTCCAGCACAATAACCCAAGACCACACCAGGACTATTACACCATGAAAAAGGAATAGAACACAAAAATAAATTGACACAGAAAATCACACAACGTGTTTAAAAAGTCACAAAAGGGTCCATATGGAATGATTTCATTTATCGTGTATATGTTTGGTAAAAGTGTTGTATGAGTGCTGCTAAAACTAACATAAGTGTGTGACAGGAAGCAAGAGAAGCAGCAGGTGAAGCTAAAATGTCGACCTTGCAGTTTAAATGACTTGCAGTCGGGCGCATTACCCCCCAGCACCACACCAGGACTCCATATAGATACCGCTAGATGCTGCATTTTAGCATTTATGAAATCAGGATGTGCCTAGTATAACTGGCAGGTGTGATGCATCTATTACCTCAGACATAACTGTGTATGCACAAGAGTAATATGTGACCCAAAGCTAAGTGTGAAAGGCTTCCTTTGTTATCAAAAAGTGGACAAAAGAATTATCACAAGAACAGTTGGTTGTTAGGGATAGAAGAAACAGGTTGTAAAGGAAGGAATGCTGTCCTTATTTCACAGATGAGGACACTGAGGCTCAGAGAAAGTAACTGGTTTCAGTCACACTTTGGTAGTTCAATGATCTACCAACCAGCCCCTTTAGCCAAAGAGTTTCTAGGGCGTGGAGAGGATTCTAAGTGTACAGTTCTGAGGGAAGACCGCTGTAATCAAGGAGACAGGGCCACTCTAGCCTTCTGAGACATCTGCATTTTCGCCACCAGTTCCTGAATTCTACAGAGATGAACCTCAAATGTACTGCCTACAGAGGAGAGAGAAAGGCTATGGATACCCCACTAGTATTGGTCTTTTCATTTCTGTGGGATTAAAGCCCTTGATGTTTGGAGTAGAGTATGAAACAGTGTTGAGAACACACTAACAGCAAAGTAGCCGCAGTGCAGCGTCATCGTTGGCAGAGAGTGAAGACCTGTTGTTCCTCCAGCTTCTA
This sequence comes from Chrysochloris asiatica, assembly GCF_000296735.1. Lineage (NCBI taxonomy): Eukaryota > Metazoa > Chordata > Mammalia > Afrosoricida > Chrysochloridae > Chrysochloris > Chrysochloris asiatica. The sequence continues at coordinate 117,896 of NW_006409152.1, forward strand.
GCTCAATCTCCAAACTTCTTTTCTTCTAATCAGAGCTTCCTTTCTGGTAGTCAGTCACGGGAGAACTATGAAACACAATCCGGATACTGGACACAGAGGTGGGACTGAGACTGGGGGTAGGTTTGGAGGGTGTGATTCCATGGGAGCACCCTCTGGGGTGGGGAGACACTGAAGGGGCTGGGGAGGAGGCTGGTAGGAGACAGAGACACAGACAGGGAAGGATAGTAGGAGTTGGGTTCAGGGTTAGCAGCCCTATGTCTCACTTCCATCTACCAATGTATCACCCTCCACACTTCCCGACTCCCTTCTCATCCCATAAAAGCAGCAAAAGTCAAGAAAACACTGAACTTGAAGTCCCATTGGGCCCCTTCCTCTCCTCACCCACCCTGCACTCCTCCCTGTCTATGGCACCCTCTCTGGGCCTTCTAGGCACTGTCACTGATGCCTCCTTCTTCCCCATCCCATCACTTACCAGTTGCCACATCCAGCTCAAATTTACCTAGAAAGTTCTCCTCCATCAGGTCTTCCTGGCAACTCCCACAAGAAGGTGGGGGAGCCCTGGGAACTTAGAGGAAACTCCTACACCCACACCCTCCCACTCCTTCATTCCCACTCTCCTACCCCCGCCTTAGGGTGTGGTGGAAAGAGATGGAGATGAGTAGGGGGTAATCCAGCTCCAGTCCTTCCCTCTTTAAATCCATCTTTCTCATCCCAGCCCTGTGTTCCCAGGGCTTAGCACACCCTGGTTCCTAGTAACTGTTTGTTGAATGAATGAATGAATGAGTGAGTAATGAGTGAATGGACATATTACAGAAGGTGCTAAGAGCAGAGACTCTGCCTGGCACAGTGGTTACTCACACAGTTCTCCACATGTCTGTGGGAAAGTTATGACTCTGAAAACCATTAGTAAGCCATTAACTCTCACTCTAACCTGCTGGCCCAGTGGCAATTTATTCACTCTGGCCGCAGGGTTTGTACACTGGGAGTTCCTCCTTTGGACCTGCAGCTCTTCTCCATACACAGCTTCCCGGACCTGAGCCTCATGTATATCTGCACCCCACCAGGGATGGGATCTCAGTGAGCAGTTGGCAAACATCAAAGGAGAGACAGTTTAGTTAATAAGTACTATTAGGTATCAAGAAGCCCTGGTGATGCAGAGGGTTAAGTGATGGGCTGCTCCTGTGAAGACTTACAGTGTCAGACCCCCTAGGAGCAGTCCTTTGTCCTATACGTCACTACAGTCTGAATCTACTCAACAGGAGCAGCCTGGGTTTAATGGGGGGGGGCAGCATCTGTAGCACACAGGTTGTCATTCAGAGTGTTGGCAATGATAGGCAGGGAGTCCTCCCCCGTCTATTTTTGCAGATGAAGAAACTAACACAAAGAGCTTAGCAAACTTCCCAAAGACACAGAGACATGTGAGGTTCTGATCTTCTTACTCTCAAGGCCCGGCCCTTTCCACCACCATAAATCCCCAAACAGATCTAGGGGTTGAGGGAGGTCATGCATTAGAGTTCACCCCAAGTTAGAACTTGCAGCTTTCTCCAACCAGGAGTGCCGAGGGCTCCTTGCTGAGGTCTAGAGGGTCTGGATGGGGACTGCCTACCAAGGATGGTATCTCAGTGCTACCCCAGACCCAGTGGGCCTCCTCCTTTTACTGGGAACCTCGAGTTCCAGAACAAACATACACCCATGCTTTGGAAAGACCAAATGTGTCAAGTGTCTCTGGATGGATACTTCTCAAAAATTTTTATGATGTTGTTGCTGTTTAGTGCCATCGAGTTGGTTCTGACCCATAGCGACCCTGTATAGGGTTTCCGAGGAGCAGCTGGTGAACTTGAACTGCCGACATTGCAGTTCAAACGGCCTTACAGTCTGGCGTATTTACCCACAGTGCCCCACCAGTGCCACTTATATGTGAATGTTGTTGTTAAGTGCCATCGAGTCAATTCTGAATTATAGTGACCCTGTAGAGGGTTTCCTAGGATTGACTGGTGAGCTTGAACCACCAGTCTTGTGGTCCAAATTGTCCTTGCAGTCCAGTACCTTATCCTACAGCGCCAAACCAGGACTCCAATATATGAGTGTAATATGGGTCCTTATCACGATGTAACACACTTTAGCATGTACTAGGAGCAGGCACTGTGTTAGGTACCAGAGAGTATTAGAAAGGAAATAGCATTAGTCACTATTGGGCACCCACTCTCCTAGTATGTATGTCCTCAATAGTACATGCTGTTAACAGGCTTGGCTAATACCAAAGGGTAGAGGTTTGAGTCTACCCAGAGTTGTCTCAGAAGAAATGCCTTGAAATTTGCTTCTGTAAAGAGGATTGACAAGAAATCCTGATGAAGCACAGTTTTACTCTGACACACATGAGGTTGCCATCAGTCAGAGCTGACTAGACAGCAGTTGGTTTTGCTCCAGTGTGGGGGAGTGCAATGTACAAACTGACTCCCACTCAGTTCTCCACACTGGGCACAGCGATCATGGCTGAGAATGTTCCACAGGCTTTAGACCAGGTAGAGCCCAGAAGGCTTCATAAAAGAGCTGAGATATGAGGAGGTGCTTCTTTTTCTTTATTTCTTTTCCCTTTGCTTTAACCAATAGAAATGGATTTTGTCAGAGTTTTAGAGGCTAGAAGTTCAAATTCAGTGTGCTGGCTTGAGAAAGGAAGGCATTCTCTTCTCTGTTGACTCTGTGGGAAGGTCTTTGTTGCTTCAGTTTCTTTCCTAGTGCCTTGGAGATATGAAGAGGTTCAATCAGAGAGAGAGGCTTAAATATGAACGAGGGAGATGGGAAGGTGGGGACTTTAGAGGAATGTTGAATTCATTGAGTCCGGGTAATG
>NW_006409152.1:121276-121729 GCF_000296735.1 Chrysochloris asiatica
ACCAGTTCTTAGTCCATCTGTTCTTAGTCCTTGAATCTAGTCTCCTCAGCCGCTCCCCCTCTCCATGCCCCCATCTCTGCCGCCATCTCCGGCACTGCTGCTTCTCTGGATAAGGTCCCGAATTCTGCTTGTGCATTCCACTCTTGATGGTCCTAGGGTCCTCTGTTTCTGAACTGTAAGGTTAACCACTCCCCTTTTTTTTGTTACAAAACTTCTACCTTTACAATTGTAAAAGTCATGATTAGTCATGATAACAGTTATTTACTATTGAATCTTATGAATCTTATCGCCATCTCTTTTCACCAGACCCATGTAAACAAGATGACCGCTATTCAGTGGGGACTCTTTCTTTCCGCCCATACACTTAAACTAAACTCCTTCGAAATCTTGTAAGCCAGTCAATTTGTGCCTTTATTGCCCCCTCATTTTAGGTAGCCAATGTCTAAGTTACCC
>NW_006409152.1:145851-147389 GCF_000296735.1 Chrysochloris asiatica
TTTCTGTCTTTTACATATTGCTTTCCAGTTCAGCCAGCATCATTTGTTAAAGAGATTGTCTCTTTCCCATGTACTGTGCTTAGGCATTTTGTCGAAGATCATTTGGCTGTAGGTGGTTGGATTGATACCTGGAGTCTCGATTCTGTTGCATTGATCAATGTCTCTTTCATTGTACCAGTACCAGGCGTTTTTTTGTTTTGTTTTGTTTTTTTTGTTTGTTTGTTTTTTTAACCACCAAGGCCATGTAATAATCCCTGTAGGGTTTTCTGAAGTGCTGGATAGGCTTTGACAAAATCTCTTAGCTTTTGTTTTTCCTGGAATGTTTTGATTGTACCATCATATTTGATTGACAGTTTTGTTGGATAGATGATTCTTGGTTAGCAGTTTTTTCTTTTCGGACTTTATATATGTCTCCCCATTGCCTTCTTTCCTAAATGGTTTCTGCTGAATAGTCAGAGCTTAATCTGACTTGCTTGTCTTTGTAAATAACATTTCTCTTTTCCCTGGATGCTTTTAGTATTCTCTCCTTGTCTTTAATTTTGGAGAGCTTGATTATGATATGTCTTGGTTAATTTCTTTTGGAGTCTATACATCCTGGGGTTGGGTCACTTAACAATAACAACAAAACTAGGATTCTGATATTATGACTTTCATTTCATTTTTATGTTTGATTCCTTGATTCATAGTTTGTACCTTCCATGGTTTGATTATTAGTGGATATTTGAAGCTGTTTTATTTTCATAATGAGTCATGTGATATCAGCAAATGCACGTCTCCAAAACTTTACTCCATTAGGTCATTAAAGTTGCAGTTCAAACTGACTTTTCAGTCCAGCATATTAACCTGTAGCACCACACCAGGTCTAGAGTAAGTACTTCATAATTATTTGTTAAATAAGTTAAAGAAATTCAGATGAATGTATGTGAAGTTTTTTTAAATTATTTTTTTCAATCATTTTATTGTTTTTTGAGTGAAGGTTTACAGAACAGATGATTACTTTTACAGTCAACAAGTTATATACATTCCTTCATTATTTAATTGCAATCCCATTCATGTACCAACAGTTAACAGTATTTACCTCAATTCACTTTAACTATTGATTCCTCCCTGTGTCTCCTGCTCCCTTCATCTTTCCTCTGCTAATTTCCTTCTTGTTATATATTGTCTGCCCTGTCACCTATGATAACATGTATGTACCCTCTAGTCAAAGGATAATTTTCCCTCGACCACACTTGTAACCATCATAGATTGTTTCTTTGATTAAAAAAATAACTTTTTTTTTAAATTTTTACAACATTGGTCTCATATAATAGTTGTCCTTCTGTGATTGAATTATTTCACTCAGCGTAATGTCCACCATTGAGAAGTATGAGTATTCCAGAACACTTAATTGTACTTCTAAGAAATCTGTACCTAGATCAAGAAGCAGTTGTTAAAACAGAACATGAGAACACTGAATGTTTTAAAATTGGGAAAGGTGTGAGACAGGGTTGTATTCTTTCACCATACTTATTCAACCTGTATGCTGAGCAAATAAT
>NW_006409152.1:147489-148637 GCF_000296735.1 Chrysochloris asiatica
CATATCCGGCAAGACCATGGATTAGAATCAACTTTATTAAAGTCAGACAGGGCAAGCATTCAAGGAGACCAACAAGACAGTCTTTCAGTTGATACAGCTGTCTTCTGTCATTTTCCCTGCTCTTTGCTGCTTTCTATCAAAGAAACTTTTAACCCTCAGCTACCACAAGCAGGTGGAGGTAATGGGTGAGGTTTCAGTACTTTTGGTGGTCTAATGAGATGCCGGATGTGTCATTTCAGGGACTGGAGGGCAGTTGAGACGTGGAGGAGATTCCAAGGAAAGTTTTTAAGGCTTTTGGGATAATCTTTTAAAACAGGGAAATTAGCCCTTCTCTAGGCTCTGTGGGCCACCTAAGGGAGAAAAGATGGTTTCTAGTTGAAGGGGAATTGTGACTTCAGGTCGAAACACAGAGCTTGAGAGTCTTATAGTTCAATCCATCCAGCCCCATGGGTCCCAACCCTGGCTGCACATTGGAGTTATCTGGGAACTTAAAAAAAATATCACTGCCTTGACTTCATCCCCAGAAATAATGATTTAATTGGTTTATGGTGAGTATTAAGGATTCTCTTTTTAAAGCTCCCCAAGGGATGGTGTGACGCTGTGGGTTAATGTGCCAGACTGCAAAGCCATGTGAACTGCAAGGTCGGCAGCTCAAGCTCACCAGCTTCTCCTTGGAAACCCTATACAGGGTCGCTATGGGTCAGAATCGACTCGACAGCACTAAACAACAACAAGGAAGTCCTGGTGTTGTGTTATTTTGGTTAATGTGCCAGAATGCAAAGCTATTTGGACTGTAAGGTTGGCTGTTCAAGCTCACCTGCTGCTTCTTGTAAACCCTATACAGGGTTGCTATGGGTCAGAATTGACTTGGCTGCATTTAACAACAACAACAATTACTGATTTTAGTGTGCATCCAGGGATGAATGCCAATGATCAAACAAGCCCTTCTTATCTTGAGTGGAATGAACAGAGACTTTAAGAACTGAAACAATTGAGCCTAAGTAGTGGTGAGACAGTCAATTATTGGCCATGATTTGAACTCAGACTTAAGGCAAAATCTCTTCAGCACTAACACTTTGGTTCAATTTTCTTAGAGAATAGCCACAGTGTTTGTGGCTTTGAACTCAATTTGAATGCATGATTTAATA
>NW_006409152.1:149716-151096 GCF_000296735.1 Chrysochloris asiatica
GTAGGATCATCACTGTATCATGAACCATAAGGTTGGCAGTTCAAGCTGCTTCTTGGAAACCCTGTAATGGTTGTTATGAGTCAAAACCCACTTGACGGTACTTAACAAAACAAACACAGGTTTGTTTTACTTGAAATACTTCTATATCTGCATTGAGTTCTGGGTGATGGTGTCATGTATGATAATTTCAGGTTGTCTGCTATTATTGGTACTCCATCCAAAGAACACCATTTAGCATTTTTTATAAAGTTAGTCTGATCATTACAAAATCCTTTAATTTCTGTTTATCAGAAAATGTCCTAATTTTGCTCTTGTATACCAGCTGTTCTGTGGGAAAAAGATGAGGCTTCCTGCTCCTGTAAAGATTTAAAGCCTTGGAAACCCTGTACAGGCTTGCTATGGGTCAGAACCGACTCCACAGCACATAACAACAACAGCATTTGAGGGACATCTTTGCTAGTTATACGATTCTTGATTGGCATTTTTTTCTTTCAGAGATTTGTATGTATCATTCCATTGCCTTCTTGCTTATATGGTTTCTGCTGAGAAATCAGAGCTTATTCTTATTGGTTCTCCTTTGTAGGTAACTTGTCATCATTTTTCCCAAATTGTTCTCAGGATTCTTTCCTTGTCTTTGATTTTGGAAAGTTTGGTTATGTTATTTTTTTTTTTCAAGTTTCAGTTATTTATTATTCAGTGTAAATCCCAACATGATACATCAACATGATTACGTGCACTTAGGGAAGAAAAATATCCTGGTTAAATGGGAAATTGTGTGGATGGCTTCTGGAAGACCTTCATTCTAAGCAGCTTTAAGAGAAAACATTTCATTTAGAAGTCAGGGACTTCTTTCTTCAATTTGCTGTAATCCACATTCACTGAGTAGAACTTGTATTGCTCATTGGGGCCCAGTTTGTTCCATGGTTCTGGGTTATTCTTTTTGTCCCAACTAGCATCTGGATTAAACAATGCCAGACACATGACATAAAGTGCTGCTCCCGTACCTCCAGCTCAAATAAATGCAAAGAGAGGTATCAAGCTTGGGTGTTTCTTGGCCTGACTGAAGATCTGGTGAAGCATGTTTGTGGAGGAGGCCTCAGGTCCGGAAGGAGAAAACAAAGCTGGCAGGCCCAGAACGTGGGACTCTCTGCCAGTTATGTTATGTTTTCATGGTTTTCTTTTAGAATCTACCTTGTTTGAGGTTCGTTCAGCTTCTTGAGCTATTATCTTCTTGTCTTTTGTGATGTTAGGGAAGTTTTCTTCCAACAACTCTTTGATGATTTTCTCTGATTTTTTAGTTGTTTCTTACTATTCTGGAATTCTGATCACTTGTGAGGTATTCCTTTTTATGGTGTCCCTCATAACTCTTAGGCTTTATTT
>NW_006409152.1:157245-157688 GCF_000296735.1 Chrysochloris asiatica
CACAAGTCATTTGCAGCCCCTAAGGACTTTGTTATTAGCATACAATCTGTGCCTTGTATTTAGTTGTTGTTAAGTACCTTTGGGTTGGTTCAGACTCTTGGATGATCAGTTATAGGATGTCTGGGGTTGTAAATTTTTATGGTGTGGCTCTGTGGATTAATGGGCTAGATTGCAAAATTGGTTTGAACAAAAAAAAAGTTGGTGGTTCAAGCTTACCAGGTGCTCCTTAGACACCCTATACAGGGTCGGTATGGGTTGGAGCCAACTCCATGGCACTTAACAACAGCAGTAAATGTTCATGGTAGCAGGAAGTCTTATCTTATTCTTGAGAAATAGCTGGTGGAAGTGAATCTAAACCATCTGCTTAGCAGTTTAGTGCTTGTCCTACATAGCCACTGTTGTCATTAAGTGCTGTCGAGTTGGTTCTGACTCAGTGACCCTGT
>NW_006409152.1:185394-186114 GCF_000296735.1 Chrysochloris asiatica
AAAAAAAAATATCAAAAGAGATTTGTTTAAAACATGCTCTACATTAGTCCTGCCTCATTAACAATAAATAAAAAGAAACTCCATTCCCAAATGAGATTGTAACCACTGGGGTTTGTTGTTGTTGTTAAGTGCCATAAATTCCAAATCATAAAGACCCTATATAGGGTTTCCAAGGAGCATCTGGTGAACTTGAACCACTTACCTTACAGTTCAAACGATTTTGCAGTCTGGATCATTAGCCCACAATGCCACACCAGGACTCCAACAACTGGTTTAGGCGTTATTATTTTGGGGGTACAATTCAATCTATAACTGGTTTCTTGTTATCCTCTCTCTGGAGATCACACAGAACTGCTCACAACTCAACAGCAGCAAATGTAATTAATGTCTTCTTTATCATTTAAAGAATCATTTCCTAAAAGATATAAGGCCAGGAGCCCTACTCCTGAGAGAAGTTCTGCAATAAGAGTTTTGTGGTCATCATGGCCTGCAAAGCCTGCAGGCTGTTATACTTTTTAGAGATTCATGGTCCATGTAAGCAGGCCAACTTTTCTGAGAAACCCTATGAAGAAAATAGGTTTTAATATGCTTAGCCAAGCAAGTATCAGACTTTACTTGACTATAAAATCCTTTTTTTATAGGCAACACCTCAATTTCTCCCATTGTAGGAACCCTGTAAGATGCTTTCTAGACGTTATCTTACTGATTTCTGGTATCTGC
>NW_006409152.1:186501-188204 GCF_000296735.1 Chrysochloris asiatica
GGAGGCAGGAAGTGGGTGGATGGGACTTAGTTTGAGGGGCTCAAACCAGAAACCAAACCCACTGCTTTTGAGTTGATTTCGACTCATAATGACCCAATAGGACAGGATAGAACTGCTTCATAGGGTTTACAGGACTGTGTATAGTGCTTCAGGATAATGCATTGGGTCGAAAGGTTAGTTTGAATCAAAAGGTAGATGGTTCAAACTCCTCAGAAGCTCCTCATTGTAAACAGGGTTACAATTAGCCGGAACCAACTGAAAGGCTCTTAAAGCAATAACAAGTTCTTACAGAAGGAGATGGCCTCATATTTCTCCAGTGTGGTGGTTGGTGGAATTGAACCACCAAACTTTGATGTGCCACCAGGATTTCTAGTTTGTGGACCAGTCAGGTACAATTTCTTCTTCACAGATAGGTGGCCAAGATCTCCCACCTTGTAGGAATCTTTCTGCCAAGGGGAATGTTTGAGAAGAAACCAGGCCTCATAAATGTAAAGGTCATTACAATGAAGAACTGGCTGTTTTGAGCCTGGAATGAAATGATGTTTAGATAATTTAACAAGGTTCCATATGATCCTTCATTTTTAAGTAATGTTTTCATTAAGGCTTCTCACCTTTCCATCTGCTGAAGCTCTGCTGGGTTTTGAAACATGTCTCCAAGTTTTATTACAGAATAGTTTGGCAACAGAAGGCACCAGGTTATACCAAAGGAGAAGTTCTGGCATTCTGTGTTCTGTTGCTCATACTGGTCTGTGGTTCTGCTGTAGCCCTCAGGTGTCCCACCTCAAAGATGCTCTGGTCTGGTGCTTTCATGATTTGATATCTGGTGTCCCACTTCAAAGGTGCTTCTGGTGTAGAGCTAGGAGTCTTCAGGCCAGAGAATCAGAATCTGACTTCTATAATGGATGCAGATTTCCACTCTCCTGACTCTCCCCAAAGTCCCGTGTCATAAATGGTTTGTGCTAGACTACTAACCTAAAGGCCAGTGGTTCGAACCCACCTGCTGTTGCTATGGAACAAAGGTCTGACAGTCGCTTATAACCAAGAAAACCCTGTGTAACACAGCTCTAGTCTGCCATACAAGGGTCACTGTGAGTTGGAACTGACCAAGTGGCAATGGGTTTTGGACTGTATCCTAGCTTTATGTGGACCTTTTCAGAGCTGTAAAGAGCTTTTGCCACCAAACCTGACTTCCCAGTATAGTTTAAAAAGTTTTTCCTTTCCATGGCTTGTCCTAAATATATCTCAAGGGAGTGATATGACAGCAAGCAGCCAAGGGTCTGAGCGTCCTTCATGATGTATGGTGCTGGTTTGGGAAGAGATCTGAAGACTTCAGCAGAGAAACCATGATCTTGGTCAATTTATCCAATCTATCTAAGGTGCTTGTTGTGCTGGCTGGGGATGGGGACAGTAAAATACAGATGCGCAAAATAAAACAGTTCTCCTTTCAAGAAGGTTCATCTCCTGGGATGACATGTGCAAGATGATGTTGCAAAACAGTGGAGTAAAGGCTAGATGAATGAAGGCCTTGAGGTGGGAAGGCAGGGAGTGGGCCACAACACCTGGGCATGTGGCTCAGAGGAGGCCTCATAGCTGAACTTTGAGGTGGGGATTTCTCATTGGATAAAGAGATGGGAAGTGAGGGAAGGGAGAGTCAGACAGAGGGAGCAGAGTGTGTAAAAGCAATCACAAGGCTTTGATGACCA
>NW_006409152.1:189975-191322 GCF_000296735.1 Chrysochloris asiatica
TTTTAGAAAGTCAGGCACTGGTGTCTGACACTGACTTTGGGCGTTACTGCTCTCCATCCTATCAGGTAGCCCAGAGGTGACAATGGTAAGCTTTCTCCTTCTTGCTGAACCACAGGACTGAATGTAAGTGTTTTTTTTTTTTTTTTCAGCCATGGCTGCATACCAGCTCTGGTCCAGCTTTGGGGTGCAGGCTACAGAGGAGATTGTCCTTGTTATGTGGGGAAGTCACTCTGCAGAGACCTCATGGCCTGGGTATTCACAGCAACCCTGCTTGTAAGCTGGCCAGAGTAGCTTTCAAAACGCAAATCAGGGAGCCCTCTATGTCACACCCCATAGATTTAAAGCTGGACAAAGTGACTTGCTGACCTCTCTACTACTCATCAGGGACAAATATACTTTGTCTGATTTAATCCTCTAGTATTTCACTGACACTCCAGCTGGGGCCTGGCTGTGCAGATTAGTGCTGGGTTTGCTCTGATGGGTCTCATGAGAAGCTCTCTCTGCTGTCTGATGCCCATCATCTCTGAAGTAAGATGCACAAGGGCTTGTTTGCTTTTTTTTATTCATCTTCAATGACTTTCATCAGAGTGTCTATGGAATAGTAACAGTAGGAAAATGGCATGAAAGAGAGCCAGGGGCAATGATGAGAGATACATCTCTGCAGCCTAAAGGCTTTCTTCTTGGCCTTGGCATGGAAGTCATTTGTCAGGGTCTCTGCAGAAGGAGATTGAGTCTAGTGGGTCAGGCATGTGTTTCTGATGAATGGGGCTAGGGCGACTAATGAGGTGAATAGAGCACATGAGCATATGGACCTACGAGCAAAAGGTAGGAGAGTGGGAATGTCCTGGGTACCATGTTTGAGAGTCTTTGCAAAGAAGAGGGTGGAGACTGGGAAAATATACACTTTCAGATAGTGCCAGCGAAAGAGGGTGAAATGCAGAGAGAGTCTTCAGAAAGCCAGTGCAGGGAGAGAATGCACAGTTTTCCTTCCTTTAAAAACTGATAGGACTCCTTGGAAGGTGGAAATGGTTTACCATGCTCAGCTTCTAACTGAAGAGTTGGAGGTTCAATACCACCAAGAGGAGCATCAGAAAAAAGGCCTGATGATCTACTTTTGAAAACTCAGCCATTGATAATGCTGAGGAGAGAGCACAGGTCTGCTCTAACAAGATGGGAGCATTACGATTTCAAGTCTACGCTACAGCACCTGGTTGAGGAGTCAGGCTACATACGTAAAGTAGGATGGTTGTGACTTGTGGACAGAAGACCAGACTGGGAGCTCCCCCGGAAACAACAGATTCTACCCACTTGTCTTTACTCTTCCTCCTCTTCCTTCTCTTTCCCTTC
>NW_006409152.1:192265-193780 GCF_000296735.1 Chrysochloris asiatica
TCTGCTTTTTTCAAACATACAATCAGATAAACAAAATGGGAAAACAAGCACATGGCAGACAAAGGAGACCTTCTGAATGCAAATCATAATAAGCTCTTAAGAATGGAAATTTTCTTCTTCAAGAGAACTCCTCTTTTTTGACTGACTGTTCCTATTCCACCACCTCTCCATATTAAAATTATTATTTTGAAAATGGGTGTTTCAAGCCTGAGTCCCACTTTTGTGATGGCTGGGGATAGGGGATCTGCACAGGATAGGGAATGCCAGCTTCGGGCAGGTAAAGACTCTAGTGATTAATTCGCATTTCCAAGAGAATGTGTCGTGGGGTGAGGCAGGGAAAGGGAGAAACAGCAATCAATTCAAAGCCTCTGGTTAATAGAATAGGAGAATTCCTGGTGCAGTGGGCTAAACATTGGTCTGATAATCTCAAGGTCGATGGTTCAAACCCACCAGCCGCTCTGAGGGAGAAAGATGAAACTGTTGGCTCCCATAAACATATACAGTCTTTAAAACCTTAAGGAGGAGTTTTACTCTGCCCTATGGGGTCATTATAAGTTTGAATCGACTCAATGGTGTTGTGTTTTGGTTAACAGATTGTGGGGGTTAGGAGAGAATGCAATTCCTGGACTTAAAAAGGGGTCTTGCTCCAGACTTTTTCTGTCTAGTTTGAAAAATCTCTGGCCCACAGCCCAACCCACTACCACCGGGTTAATTCCAACTCATTGTGATTGCATAAGGACAGTAAAACTGCTCCATAGGGATTTGGAAGCTGTAAATCTTTACAGAAGCAGATTGTCTCTTCTCTCCTACAGAGCAGCTGGTGGGTTCTAACTGCTCACTTTTCCATTAGTCGCCCAATGCTAACTGCCACCAGGGTTCCTGGCCATTTTGTAAAACCCTTTAAAAGTACAATTTATTACTTTGGGGTTCTCTAAATATTTATTACTGAGCAGTGCCTTGATGGCTTTGTCCTCATTATAGCTCTGGATACAGGAATAAAAACCTAAAAAAGAGAAAGGAACATTTTACTTTAATATCAAATGCTTTAAGTACGTCTTGAGTGCCATGGAGTGAGTTCCTACTCATAGTGACTCTATATGACATAGGGTATTCTTTATAGAAGCAGATCACCACGTCTTTTTCTTCCATGGAATGGCTGGTGGGTTTGAACACCCACATTCTGGTTAGCAGTCAAGTGCTTAACCACTGTGTCACCAGGGTTCGTTCTGAGTATGTTTTGTTGTTGTTGTTCTTTTATGATGTTGGGTTGGTTCCAACTCATAGCAACCGTGTATAGGGTTTCTGAGAGTGACTGGTGAGTTTGAAGTGCCGACCTAGCAGCTACCAGTCCAATGCTCTTGTTGTCATTAAGTGCTGTTGAGCCAGTTCTGACTCATAGTGACCCTATCTAGGGTTTCTGAGGAGTGTCTGGTGGGTTTGAACCTCCAACCTCATGATTCAAACTGACCTTGCCATCCAGTGCATTATCTTGCAGCACCACACCAGGACTTAGCT
>NW_006409152.1:193880-196397 GCF_000296735.1 Chrysochloris asiatica
GATTCTACCCTGTCTAGGGTTTCTGAGGAGTGTCTGGTGGGTTTGAACCACCAACCTCTTGATTCAAACGGACCTTGCTATCCAGTGCATTATCCTGCAGCACCACACCAGGACTTAGCTCTCTGAAAAGTCCCATGTTCGAACCATCAACCTAGAGGAAACTTTTTTTTTTTTTTTTTTTAACAGAACCACTTTTATGTTTGTTTAAAAAGTTTTTATTGTGAATTGACTGATAGTTTACATTGGATTACATCAGATTTACATGTATCCTATCATATTTCACTTCATTGCAAAGATTACAATCCCCTCCATGCTTCATCATTCAACAGTATTTGCCTCTATTCCCTCGGGGATTTTTTTGGATGTACACAAAAACACTCAGGAATATATAATCATTCAAACAACCAAAGGGCACACCTTGCAAGCTGTGCCCCCAGCTGCCAACACAGAACCTCTCTCCATCCTTGAGTCTAGAGTTCCCAAACACTCTCTCTCTCCACATCATCATCTCTGCCTCCATCTCTGGTGTTGCTGCTTCTCTGGATAGGGTCCCACATTCTGCTCCCACTTTTCTTCCTTGGTGGTCCCAGAGTCCTCCGTGCGTGGTCTGTAAGACCGATCACTCACCCCTTTTTGCTACAAAACTTCTACCTTTACTGTTGAGACATTTGCAATTAGTTATGATATCAGTTACTCACTATTGAACCATAAGAGTATTTTCCTCATTTCCTTTAACCAGACCCGTCTAGACAAGACAAAAACTATTGCAGTGGGAATTCAGCCTTCCCCACACACTCTGAAACTAAACTTCCTCTTGAAAATAAGGTACTTTTTTCTATTACTTTGTTATTGTTGTTGTTAAGTGTCATCGGGTTTGTTTCTGACTCATAGTGCCCCTGTATAGGGTTTTCAAGGAACGGTTGGTGGGTTTGAACCACCAACCTTGTGGTTAGCAAGCAAGTGCTGATCCTACAGTGCCACTCCAGGACTTCTTGTTATTGTTAGTTGCCCAAAAGTCCAGTTCTGACTCAGGTGAATCCACACCTAATGGAATGAAATGCTGCCATGCCCTGTACAATCCCTATGATCGCTTGTGGATTGGATCGTTGTGATCCACAGAGCTCTCATTGTCTGATTTTCAGAAGCAGATTGCCTGTCTTTTCTTCCAAGTCTGTCTTATTTGGAAGCTCCACTGAAACCTGCTTAGCATGATGACAACACGCCAGCCTCTGCTGATAGAGAAGTGATGGCCGTGCTTGAGGCCCATCCTCTGGATATTGAATCCCAGGTCCCCGCGTGAAGGTGAGAATTTTACCACTGAGCCTCTACTGTTCTATCACTAGGCAGTTAGTTTAAGTGATTTTGACGCTTGCAAGTTCAGTCTTTTCCCTATGACAGCAGGAGTCACTAATAGTTGTTCAATTCTTACCATGCTTCTAGGTCCTTGGGTGAGGCAAATGTTTGTGCTTGACTACTCTGGCAGCGTAGTGGTTATGAATTGGGCCGTGAGCCGCAAGGTCAGCAGTTCGAAACTACCAGTGGTTCCGCGGGAGAAAGATGAAGCGGTCTGCTCCCGTGAAGATTTACAGCCTTGGAAACCCTGTGTAGGGGCACTATGAGTCTGAACCGACTCCAAGGCACATAACAACAACAACAACAACAACAAAAACAACAAATAACTGAAAGGAGCTCTAGTAGCATAGTGGTTACAGATCAGGCTGTGAACCTTAAGGTCAGCAGTTCGAAACCACCAGCTGTTCTGTGGGAGAAAGGTGAGGCTTTCTGCTCCCGTAAAGATATATAGCTTCAGAAAACCTGTACAGGGTTGCTATGAGTTGGACACTGACCCCATGGCACATAACTACCACCACCACTAACTGAAATATTGGCCATTCGAATCCACCTCACAGTACTGCAGAAGAAAAGCCCGGTGATCTGCTTCGGTAAAGATTGTTGCTATTGTTGTTAAGTGCCATCAAGTCAGTTCCTATTTATAGTGACCCTGGAGAGGGTTTCCAAGACTGGATGATGGGCTTGAACTGCCAACCTTGCAGTTACCAGTCCAGTGCTTGAGAAACCCCTACAGAATACAGTTCTGCTCTGTCACCCATGAGACTGAGCTGAGGCAGAGCCAACACAACAAGAATGGATTTGGTTTTCTTAACAGTGCTTTCATATTTGTTTTCTCACTTACTCCTGCCAGTCTACTCCAGGAGCAAGGTGGCTCCAGAAGATAAACACTGAACTGCAAAGCACAGGTTTGGCAGTCTGAACCTGCCAGCTACTCCATGGGAAAAAAGATGAGCTTTCTGCTCCTGTAAAGATTTACAGCCTCGGAAATGCTATGCAGGGTCACTATGAGTTGGAATCGACTCAACACCACTTAACAACAACAACAACAGCAACAGCAACCTCTGTTACCACAGGTAGGCATGACTCCTATTGTGTGGGTGAGGACAATGAGGCAGAGGAGCTGGCAACCTGTCTGGCATAATTAGAGCTGAGGAGCAGAAGTGA
>NW_006409152.1:200725-201274 GCF_000296735.1 Chrysochloris asiatica
CATAATTCACTATGAAGCCCATTTTACACAACTCCATTCTAAAGCAGTGAGGGAAGTACATCAGGAAAGGGATTCAGATATGAGTGGTGGTGATTACGTGGGATTTCTGTTACAGTCTGAGACCTATAGCTGACTGGATGAGGCCCACCCACATTATCAATGGTAATATCCTTAAGTTAGAGTCAACTGATTGCAATCCTTCATGCAAAATAGCTTCATGGCAACATCTAGGCCAACCAACTGGGCACCATAGCTGAACCATGTTGACAAAATATCATGACATCCTCTTTCCAATTCTTCTCCCTGAGTTATCTTGGTGATAATTTGTATGTGAGGGTGTGTTTTGGTCAGAAGTTATCAGTATTATTGGCATAGTTCTCCATGTCATTATGCAGTATGCAAAGATTGTGCCAAAATTCGGTGAGTTACTGGGATAGGCAGCAGAGTTGTCAAACGGTGGTAAGGTGGTCTTGAGCGTCTCTCATGAGACCTCCTAGAAGTCTTTTTTCTAGCCTGTACTTGGCCACTCTCTACTTTCAGAGTCATTTG
>NW_006409152.1:202630-204159 GCF_000296735.1 Chrysochloris asiatica
ATCTCTTGGAGCCATCAAGTTCTCCAAGAAGAAACTGGACTGTCATAGCTTTGAAAGTCCCGGAGCTAACTGCACTTTCCCAGATTTTCACATTATTCATTTCCAGAAAGTAATTTTAGTTGATTGCCTTCTGGTTGTTTTGAATGAGGTTTTTAAGAAATTTTAAAAAAAATAATAAAATAAAAAATAAAAAGGAAAGGGTTGGCTTGCCATCAAAGTACATTCCTTTTGAATGCTCCTATAGGCAGTGTAATTTCCAATCTGGGACAGAATCTTGTTGGAATTTCTGTCTCTGGAGGATTTTAATGGTAAGTGAGACAACTACTTTCTGGGTTCATTTAGTTGGAGGCCTACCTGGGACAGGAATGTCTGATAATCTTGTTATCCCCTGTTGTACTGACTTTTTATGATTGGTGGGTGGATTCATGAGGCTGCATTAAGTTTAGAATTTTACCTGTCCAACTCAACTACTTTAATGTCTGGCTCAATGCCTCTTAACCTTCCTTTTCCAAGTTGCTGCTAAATTCTTTGAAGGCTGGAATGCTGCCTATGATTCCTTCATAGTCAGCATAGAGGAGCTTGTTGTTATAAATGACATTGAGTCATTTCTGACTCATAGCAACCCCTAATAGGGTTTCTGAGGAATGACTGGTGAACTTGAACTGTCGACCTTATGGTTAGTAGTCTAGTACTGATCATACAGTGCCACACCAGGAGCACAAGGATAGCTAGTCAGTGCGAAAGAGATGACATTGAAGGAGATGGGAACATTAATGGGAAGATGCATACACATCTTTTTAGGTTGGAGGGAAAGATTCAAAACTGATTTGAATGTAATAAGTTAATAGACAGAATGAAGGAGATGGCACTTTTATCATGTCAGTTTCATTGAAGAAGTATGAGGCAAATTCATCCAGTAAAGAAGTCAGACCTTGATTGCTGGGTACTGATTAGGGAACTTGGAACAGTAAACATCTGGATAATCATTGTGAGAAATAGAAAAGAGCGCTGATTGAGATCAAGTCAAAGGTTTGATGGGTGCTGAAGGCTCAGGTGAATTTGGGCACTATGAATATGTTGCAGAGACAACCCTGAACATCCTGGTTTATGTCAATAGCATATAACTGGTGGTTAGAGGAATGGAGAATGGGGGTTGAAACATTGATTCAGAATTAGGATTTTTCTGAGCAGCTATGGTAGAAAGATAGTGTCTTAGTTACCTAGTGCTCTGTAGCAGAAAGACCACAAGATGGCTTTAACAAACAGAACTTTCCCCCTAAAGTTTAGGAGGTTAGAAGTCCAAATTCAGAGTTCTGGTTCTAGTGGAAGGCATTCTCTCTGTGTCAGCTTTTGAAAGAAGGTCCTTGTCTCCTCAGCTTCTGGCTCCTGGTTCCTTTGAGATTTCCACAGAGCTTGGCATCAATCTTCTTTCATCTCTGCTTGTTTAATCTGCTCACTTTATATCTTTTAAGTGGTTGACTCAAGACACATCCTACACGAATATAACAAAGAAAACCCATTTCCAATGG
>NW_006409152.1:206359-207533 GCF_000296735.1 Chrysochloris asiatica
TAAAGGAGCTCTGGTAGCATAGTGGTTATGAATCGGGATGCGAACCTTAAGGTCAGCAGTTCAAAACTACCAGCTGCTTCATGGGAGAAAGATGAGGCTTTCTACTCCCGTAAAGATTTACACCCTCGGAAACCCTGTACAGGGTCGCTATGGGTCGGACCCGACTCAATGGCACTTACCAACAACAATTTCAACTATATACCCTGGACCATAAATTATATCCAAGGAGATTTAGTGAAGTGACACAGTGGATTGGAACATAGGCCCTTTTCCCCCACTCAATTTTGCCATAAAGTGTCTGGCTGTGGTTCAGTGAGAAGAACCCGGGCTTTGGACCAAGATGGAGATGACTCTGTCACAGCTGGGAGCAGCGTGGCCTTTAACATGCTTCCAGCCATCTCTGAGCCTCTGTTTTAGCAGCAGTAGAAAACTAAACAAACTCAACCCAGAGGGCAGATCTGAGAACTAGAAATTACGTATGTAAAACTACATGGCAGGGTAGTGCAACATTTCCATATTGAGAGTTCTAGCTACAAGGTAGATAAGTACAACTTGTCTCTACACAGAATTCTAGCTACTAGGCAGATGATTACAATGTGTCTATATACAGAGAACTAGCTACATGGCAGAGTAGTCCAACATGTCCATATACAGGGTACTAATTACATGGCAGATGAGTCGAACATATCCATATACAGAGATCTAGCTACATGGCAGATCAGTACAACATGTCCAATTACAGGGTACTAGCTACATAGACGATGAGTCCAACATGTCCATATACTGAGAGCTTGCAACATGTCAGAGTTGTACAAAATGTCCATATACAGAGTTCTAACTACATGGCAGATGTGTCCAACGTGTCCAAATACTGAGAGCTAGTTACATGGCAGAGTAGTGCACCGTTTCCTTATACAGAGTTCTAGCTGTAAGGCAGATGAGTCCAACTCGTCTATATACATAGAGCTAGCTACATGTCAGAGGAGTGTAACATGTCCATATACATGGTACTAGCTACAGGGCAGATGAGACCTGCTTGTAACTATACAGAGAGCTATCTACATGGCAGGGTAGTGGAGCATTTCCATATGCACAGTTCTAGCTACAAGGCATATGAGTCCAACTTGTCTATATACAGAGAGGTAGCTACATGGCAGGGCAGTGCAACATTTCC
>NW_006409152.1:208086-221340 GCF_000296735.1 Chrysochloris asiatica
TACATGGCATATGTGTCCAATGTGTCCATATACTGAGAGCTTGCTACATTGCAGACAAATCCAATATGTCCATATACAGAGAGCTACCAACTTGGCAGATCAGTCCAACATATCCATGTACAGAGTGCTAGCATCATGGCAGACTTGTCCAAAATGTCCATATACAGAGAGTTAGTTACATGGCAGGATAGTGCAACATTTCCATATACAGAGTACTAGCTACAAGGCAGATGAGTCCAACTTGTCTATATAAAGAAAGCTAGCTACATGGCAGAGTAGTGCAACATGTCCATATACAGGGTACTAGCTACATAGCAGATGTTTCCAACATAACCATATAATGAGAGGAGCTACATGACAGACAAGTCCAATATTTTCGTATATAGAGAGCTAGCTACATGGCAGGGTAGTGCCACATTTCCTTATACAGAGTTCTAGCTACATGACAGATGTGTCCAACGTGTCCTTATACTGAGAGCTAGCTCCATGGAAGAGCATTCCAACATGTCCATATTCAGAGTAATAGCTACTTGTCAAATGAGTCCAACATTTCCATGTACTGAGAGCTAACTACATGGCAGACAAGTCCAATATGTTCATATACAGAGAGCGAGCTACATGGCAGGGTAGGGCAACATTTCCATATAGAGAGTTCTAGCTACAAGACAGATGAGTGCAACTTGTCGATATACAGAATTCTATCTACAAAACAGATGATTCCAACATGTCTATATACAGAGAACTAGCTACATGGCAGAGTAGTCCAACATGTCCATATACAGGGTACTAGCTACATGGCAAATGAGTCGAACATGTCCATATACTATAAGCTAGCTAAATGCAGATGAGTCCAACATGTCCATATACTTAGAGGTTGCTACATGTCAGACGAGTGCAAAATGTCCATATACAGAGAGCTAGCTACATGGCAGTGTAGTGCAACATTTACATGTAAAGAATTCTAGCTACATGACATATGTGTCCAACGTGTCCGTAGACTGAGAACTCACTACATTGCAGACAAATCCAATATGTTCATATACATAGAGCTACCTACTTGGCAGATCAGTCCAACATGTCCATGTACAGAGAGATAGCTACATGGCAGACGAGTCCAAAATGTCCATATACAAAGAGTTAGCTACATGGCAGAGTAGAGCAACATATTTATATACAGAGTTCTAGCTACAGGGCAGATGAGTCCAGCTTGTCTATATACAGAGAGCAAGCTACATGGCAGGGTAGTGCAACATTTCTATAGACAGAGTTCTAGCTACAAGGCAGATGAATTCAACTTGTCTATATAAAGAAGCTAGCTACATGGCAGAGTAGTGCAACATGTCCATATACAGGGTTCTAGCTACGTGGCAGATGAGTCCAACATGTCGATGTAATGAGAGCTAGCTACATGAGAGACAAGTCCAGTATGTTCATATACAGAGAGCTAGCTACATGACAGGGTTGTGCCACATTTCCATATACAGGGTTCTAGCTACATGACAGATGTGTCCAACGTGTCCGTAGACTGAGAGCTCACTATATTGCAGACAAATCCAATATGATCATATACATAGAGCTACCTACTTGGCAGATCAGTCCATGATATCCATGTACAGAGAGATAGCTACATGGCAGACGAGTCCAAAATGTCCATATACAGAGAGTTAGCTACATGGCAGGGTAGAACAACATTTCTATATACAGAATTCTAGCTACAAGGCAGATGAGTCCAACTCGTCTATATACACAGAGCTAGCTACATGTCAGAGGAGTGTAACATGTCCATATAAATGGTACTAGCTACAGGGTAGATGAGTCCTGCATGTAAATATACAGAGAGCTATCTACATGTCAGGGTAGTGGAACATTTCCATATGCACAGTTCTAGCTACAAGGCATATGAGTCCAACTTGTCTATATACAGAGAGGTAGCTACATGGCAGGGCAGTGTAACATTTCTGTATATAGAGTTCTAGCTAAAAGGCAGATGAATTAACTTTTCCATATACAGAGAACTAGCTACAAGGCAGGGTATTGCAACGTTTCCATATACAGTGTTCTAGGTACAAGGCAGATGAGTCCAACTTGTCTATATACAGAGAGCCAGCTAAATGACAGGGTAGTGCAACATTTTCATATACAGAGCTCTAGCTACATGTCAGATGAGTCCAGCATGTCCATATACTGAGAGCTAGCTACATGGGAGACAAGTCCAATATGTTCATATACAGAGAGATCCCTACTTGGCAGATCAGTCCAACATATCCATGTACAGAGAACTAGCTAGATGGCCGACGAGTCCAAAATGTCCATATACAGATAGCTGCTACATGGCAGGGTAGTGCAACATTTCCATATACAGAATTCTAACTACAAGCTGATGATTTCATCTTGTCTATATACAGAGAGCTAACTACATGTCAGGGTAGTGCAACATTTCCATATGCAGAGTTCCAACTACAAGGCAGATGAATCCAACTTCTCCATATACAGAGAGCTAGCTACAAGGCAGGGAAGTGCAACTTTTCCATATACAGACTTCTAGCTACATGGCATATGTGCCCAATGTGTGCATATACTGAGAGCTTGCTACATTGTAGACAAATCCAATATGTTCATATACAGAAAGCTACCAACTTGGTAGATCAATCCAAAATGTCCATATTCAGAGAGTTAGCTACATGGCAGGGTAGTGCCACATTTCCATATACAGAGTTCTAGCTACAAGGCAGATGAATCCAACTTGTCTATGTAAAGAAAGCTAGCTACATGGTAGTGTAGTACAATATGTCCATATTCAGGGTACGAGCTACATGACAGATGTGTCCAACTTGTCCATATACTGAGAGCCACCTAAATGGCAGACAAGTCTAATATATTCATTTATAGAGAGCTTCCTAATGGCAGATCAGCTCAACATATTCAATATGATCATATACAGAGAGCTACCAACTTGGCAGATCAGTTCACCATATCCATGTACAGAGAGCTATCTTCATGGCAGACAAGTCCAAAATGTCCATATACAGAGAGCTAGCTAGATGGCAGGGTAGTGAAGCATTTCCATATACAGAGTTCTATCTAGAAGGCAGATGAGTCAAACTTGTCTATATACAGAGTTAGCTACATGGCAGAGTAGTGCAACATTTCCATATATAGTGTTCTATCTACATGGCAGATGTGTCCAACCTGTCCATATATTGAGACCTAGCTACATGGCCGAGTAGCCAACATGTCCATATTCAGGGTACAAGCTACATGACAGATGTGTCCAAAGTGTGCATATACTGAGAACCACCTACATGGCTGACAATTCCAATATATTAATATACAGAGAGATCCCTACTTGGCAGATCATGTCAACATATTTCATGTACAGTGAGCTAGCTACATGGCAGATGAGTCCAAAATGTCCACATACAGAGAGCTAGCGACATGGCAGGGTTGTGCTGCATGTCCATATACAGAGTTATAGCTTCAAGTTTGATGTGTCCAAGGTGAACATACACTGAGAGCTAGCTACATGGCAGAGTAGTGCATCATTTCCATATACAGAATTAAAGCTACATAGCAGATGAGTTCAAAGTGTTCATATACTGAGAGCTAGCTACATGGCAGACAATTTCAATATGTTCATATACACAAAGCTACCTACTTCGCAGATCAGTGTAACATATCCATGTACAGAGAGGTAGCTACATGGCTCACGAGTCCAAAATGTCCATATACAGAGAGCTAGCTACTTGGCAGAGCAGTGCAACATTTCCATATACAGAGACCTAGCTACATGGCAGATGTGTCCAAGGTGTCCATATATTGTTAGCTACCTCTAAGGAAGACAAGTCCAATATGTGCATATACAGAGAGCTATCTATTTGGCAGATCAGTCCAACATATCCATATACAGAAAATAGCTACATGGCAAACGAGTCCAAAATGTCAACATATAGAGAACTAGCTACATGGCAAATAAGTCAAAAATGTCCATATACAGAGAGCTAGCTACATGGCATTGTGGTGCAACATTTCCATATACAAACTTCTAGCTACAAGGCAGATGAGTCCAACTTGTCTATATACATGGAAGATTAGTGCAACATTTCCATATAAAGAGTTCAAGCAACATGGCAAATGTGTCCAATGTGTCCATATACTATGAGCTAGAGACATGGCAGACAAGTCCAATATATTCATATACATAAAGCTACCTACTTGGCAGATCAGTCCAACATATCAATTAACAGAGAGCTAGCTACATGGCAACAGAGTCCCAAATGAGCATATACAGAGAGCTAGGTACATGGCAGGGTAGTGCAACATTTCCATTTACAGAGTTCTACCTACAAGGCAGATGAGTCCACCTTGTCTATGTACAGAAAGCTAGTTACATGGCATGGTAGTGCAACATTTCCACATACAGAGTTCTATCTACATGGCAGAAGTGTTCAACGTGTCCATATACTGGGAGCTGCTACTTGGCAGAGCAGTCCAACATGTCCATATACAGGGTACTAGCTACATGGCAGATGATTCCAACATGTGAATATGCTGAGAGCTGGCTACATGGCACAGTAGTCCAATATGTTCATAAACAGAGAGCTACCTACTTGACAGATTAGTCGAACATATCCATGTTAGAAAGCTAGCTACATGGCAGATGACTCCAAAATGTCTATATACAGAGAGCTAAGTTCATGGCAGGGTAGTGAAACATTGCCATATACAGAGTTCTAACTACATGATACACGTGTCCAACATGTGCATATACTAACAGCTACCTACATGGCAGATCATTCCAAAATATCCATGCAAAGATACCTAGCTACATGTCAAACTAGTCCAAAATGTCCATATACAAAGAGCTAGGCAAATGGCAGAGTACTGCATCATTTCCATATACAGAGTTCGAGCTACATGGCAGATGAGGCCAAAGTGTTCATATAATGAACACTAATGTGTCCAACATGTCCCTATACTGAGAGCTGGCTACATGGTAGGCAAGTCCAATATGTTCATATACAGAGAACTACCTAGTTTTCATATCAGTCCAACATACCCATGTACAGAGAGCTAGCTACATGGCAGATGAGTCCAAAAAGTCCATATACAGAGAGCTAGCTACATGGCAGGGTAGTACAACCTTTCAATATACAGAGATCTAGCTACAAGGCAGATGAGTCCAACTTGTCTATATATACAGAGCTAGCTACATGATAGGGTAGTGCAACATTTCCATATACAGAGTTCTAGCTACAAGGCAGAGAGCTACCTACTGGGCAGATCTTTCCAACATATCCATATACAGAGAGCTAGCTCATGGCAGACGAGTCCATAATGTCCATATACAGAGAGCTAGGCACAGGGCATGGTAGTGCAAAATTTCCATATACAGAGTTTTAGATAAGAGGCAGATAAGTCCAACTTGTCTATATACAGAGAGCTAGCTACATGGCAGAATTTTGCAACATTTCCATGTACAAACAGCAAGCTACATGGCTGATCAGCCCAGTTTGTCTATATACTGAGAGCTAGCTACATGGTAGAGTCGTGCAACATGTCCATATACAGGGTACTAGCTACATGGCAGATGAGTCCATCATGTTCATACACTGAGAGCTAGCTACATGGCAGACAAGTCCAAAATGTCCATATACAGAGAGCTAGCTACATGGCAGGATAGTGCAACATTTCGATATACAGAATTCTAGTTACATGGCAGATATGTCCAACGTATCCATAAACTTAGCGATATCTACATGGTAGATCAGTCCAAAATATCTATGCATAAGGAGCTGACTACATGTCAGAGGAGAGCTAGCTAAATGTCAGAGTAGTGAATCATTTCCATATAAAGAGTTCAAGCTACATGGCAGATGAGCCCAAGTGTTCACATACTGAGAGCTAGCTACATGGCAGAGTAGTCCAACATGTCCATATAAAGAGTACAAGCTACATAGCAGATGTGTCCAACGTGTCCATATACTGAGAGCTAGTACATGGCAGAAAACTCCAATATATTCATATACAGAGAGCTACCAACTAGCCAATCTGTCAAACATATCCATGTACAGAGCGCTAGCTACATGGCAGATGATTCCAAATTGTCCATATATAGAGAGCTAGCAACATGGCAGGGTAGTGAAACATTTCCATATATAAGTTCTAGCTACAAGGGAGATGAGTCCAACTTATCTATATACACAGAGCTAGCTACATGTCAGAGTACTGCAACATTTCCATATACAGAGTTCTAGCTACAAGTTATATGTATCCAACTTGTCCATATACTGAGAGTTAGCTACATGGCAGAATAGTCCAACATGTCTATATAAAGAGTACTGGCTCCCTTGCTAATGAGTCCAACATATCCATATACAGAGAGCTACCTACATGGCAGAGTAGTCCTACATGTCCATATTCAGAGTAGTAGCTACATGGCAGATGTGTTCAACGTGTCCATACTAAGAGTCACCTACATGGCAGACAAGTCCAATAGGTTCATATACAGAGAGCTACCTACTTAGCAGATCAGTCCAACATATCCATGTACAGAGAGCTAACTACATGGCAGACACGTCCAAAATATCCATATACAGAGAGCTAGTTACATGGCAGGGTAGTGCAACATTTTCATATACAGAGTTATAGGTACCAGACAGATGAGTCTAACTTGTCTATATACAGAGAGCTAGCTACATGGCAGAGTAGTGCAACATCCCCATATACAGAGTTCTAGGTACATGGCAGATGTGTCCAACGTGGCCATATACTGAGAGCTATCTACATGGCAGAGTAGTCCAACATGTCCATATACACTGTACTTGCTACATGGCAGATGAGTCCAACATGTTCATATACTGAGAGCTAGCTACATGGCAGACAAGTCCAAAATGGTCATATACAGAGAGCTCCCTACTTGGCACATCAGTTCCACATAGCCATATACACAGAGCTAGCTACATGGCAGACGATTCCAAAATGTCCATATACAGAGAGCTAGCTATATGGCAGGGAAGTGCAACAGTTCCATATACAGAGATCTAGCTACATGGCCGATGTGTCCTAGGTGTACATACACTGAGAGCTAGCTACATGGCAGAGTAGTGCATCATTTCGATATACAGAGTTCAAGCTACATGGCAGATGAGTCCAAAGTGTTCATATACTGAGAGTTAGCTACATGGCAAACAAGTTCAATATGTTCATATACAGAGAGCTACCTATTTCTCAGATCACTGTAACATATCTATGTATAGAGAGCTAGCTACATGGCAGATGAGTCCAAAATGTCCATATACAGAGAGCTAGCTACATGGCAGAGTAGTGCAACTTTTCCATATACAGAGTTCTAGCTACATGGCAGATGTGTCCATACATTGAGAGCTAGCTACCTGGCAGAGCAGTCCAACATGTCCCTATACAGGTTACAAGCTACATCACAGAGGGGTCCAACATGTCCTTATACTGAGAGCTAGCTACATGGTAGACAATTCCAATATGTTCCTATACAGAGAGCTACCTACTTGGAAGATCAGTCCAACATATCCATGTACAGATAGCTAGCTGCATTTCAGATGAGTCCAACTTGTCTATATAATGAGACCGAGATACATGGCAGACAAGTCCTATATGTTCATATGTAGAGAGCTACCTACTTGGCAGATCAGTCCAACATATCCAGGTAAAGAGAGCTAGCTATATGTCAGATGAGTCCAAAATGTCCGTATTCAGAGAGCTAGCTACGTAGTAGCGTAGTGCAACATTCCCATATACAGATTTGTAGCTACAAGGCAGATGAGTCCAAAATGTACATAGTCAGAGAGCTAGCTTTCAGGCCAATTAATTCAACGTGTCCATATACTGAGAGCTACCTACATGGAAGAAAAACACAATATGTTCATATACAGAGTAAAACCTGCTTGGCAGATCAGTCCAACATATCCATGTACAAAGAGCTAGCTACAAGGCAGATGAGTCCAACTTGTCTATATAAAGAGAGCTAGCTACAGGTCAGGGTAGTGAAACATTTCCATATACAGTCTTCTAGCTACAAGGCAGATGAGTCCAACTTGTATATCTACAGAGGTAGCTAAATGGACGTGTAGTACATGTCCATATACAGGGTACCAGCTTATTGGTAGATGAGTCTAACCTGTACATATACTGAGAGCTAGCAACATGGCGTACAAGTTCAATATGTTCATATACAGAGAGCTACCTACTTGGCAGATCAGTCCAACATATTCATGTACTGAGAGCTAGCTACATGGCAGAAGACTCCAAAATGACCGTGTACAGTGAGCTAGCTAAATGGCAGGGTAGTGCTACATGTCCATATAAAGAGTACTAGCTACCTGGCTAATGAGTCCAACATGTCCATATACTGTGAGCTAGCTACATGGCAGACAAGTCCAATTGTTCATATACAGAGATCTAACTACTTGGCAGATCAGTCCAACATATCCATGTACAGAGAGCTAGCTTCATGGCAGACGAGTCCAAAATGTCCTTAAAGAGAGAACTACCTACATGGCAGGGTAGTGCAACATTTCCATAGACAGAGTTCTAGCTACAAGGCAGATGAGTCCAAGTTGTCCTTATACAGAGAGTTAGCTACATGACAGAGTAGTGCATCATTTCCATATACAGAGTTCTAGATACATGGCAGATGTGTCCAACGTCTCCATATACTGAGAACTAACTACGTGGCAGATCAGAACAACATGTACTTATACAAGGTACTAGCTACATCCAGATGATTCCAACGTTTCCATATACTGAGAGCTAGCTACATTGCCGATATGTCCAACATGTCTACATACTGGGAGCTGGGTACATGGCAGACAAGTTCAGTATATTCATGTACAAAAAGCTACCTACTTGGCAGATGAGTCCAACATATCCATATACAGAGAGCTAGGTATATGGCAGACGAGTCCAAAATTTCCAAATACAGAGATATAGCTACATGGCAGGGTAGTGCAACATTTCCACATACAGAGTTCTAGCTACAAAGCAGATAAGTCCAACTTGTCTATATATAGAGAGCTATCTACATGGCAAAGTAGAGCAACATTTCCATACAAAGAGTTCTAGCTACATGGCAGATATGTCCAACGTGTCCATATTCTGAGAGCCACCTACATGGTAGATCATTCCAACACGTCCATATACAGGATACTAGCCACATGGCAGATGAGTACAACATGTCCATATACTGAGAGCTAGCTTCATGGCAGACAATTCCAATATGTTCATAAACAGAGAGCTACCTATTTTTCACATCAGTCCAACTTATCCATGTACAGAGAGGTAGCATCATGTCAGACAAATCCAAAATATCCATATACAGAGAGTTAGCTACATTGCAGGGTAGTGTACCATTTCCAATACAGAGTTCTATCTACAAGGCAGATGAGTCCAACATGTCCATACACTGAGAGCTAGCTTCATGCCATACAGTCAAAAATGTCCATATACAGAGAACTAGCTACATGGCAGGGTAGTGCAACATTTACATAAACAGAGTTCTAGATACAAGGCAGATGAGTCCAACTTTTCTATATACAGAGAGCTAGCTTCATGGCAGAGTAGTGCAACATTTCCATATACAGAGTTCTAGCTACATGGCAGATGTGTCCAACGTGTCCATATACTGAGAGTTACCTACATTGAAGATCAGTCCAATACACCCATGCAGAGAGAGCTCGCTACATGGCAGACGAGTACAAAATATCCACATAGAGAGAGCTACCTACATGGCAGAGTAGTGCACAATTTCCATATACAGAGATCAAGCTACATGGCAGATGACTCCAATGTGTTCACATACTGAGAGCTACCTACATGGCAGAGTAGTCCAACATGTCCATATAAAGAGTACTAGCTACCTTGCTAATTAATTCAATGTGTCCATATACTGAGAGCTAGCTACATGGCAGAAAAACCCAATATGTTCATATATAGAGAGCTACCTACTTGGCAGATCATTCCAACATTTCCATGTACAGCGAGATAGCTACATGGTAGACGAGTCCAAAATGTCCATATACAGAGAAATAGCTACATGACAGAGCAGTCCATCATTTCCATATACAGAGTTCAAGCTAAATATCAGATGAGTCCAAAGTGTTCAAATAAAGTGTACTAGCTACCTGGCTAATAAGTCAAACATGTCCATATACTGAGAGCTAGCTACATAGCAGACAAGTCCAACATGTTCATATACTGAGAGCTACATACTTGGCAGATCACTCCGACATATCCATGTTCAGAGAGCTAGCTACATGACAGACGAGTACAAAATGTCCTTATACAGAGAGCTAGCTACATGGCAGGGTAGTGCAACATTTTGATAAACAGAGTTCTAGATACATGGCAGATGTGTCCAATGTCTCCATATACTGGGAGCTAAATACATGGCAGATAACTCCAACATGTCCTTATAAAGGGTACTGCCTACATAGCCGATGATTCCAACATGTCCATATACTGAGACCTAGCTACATTGTAAATGTTCCAACATGACTATTTACTGGGAGTTAGCTACATGGCATACAAGTTCAATATGTTCATATACAGAGAGCTACCTACTTGGCAAATTAGTCTAACATATCCATATACACAGAGCTAACTATATGGCAAAAGAGTCCAAAATGTCCGCAAACAGAGAGCTAGCTACATGGCAGGATAGTGCAACATTTCCATGTACAAAGTTCTAGCTGCAAGGCAGATGAGTACAACTTTTCTAAATGCAGAGAGCTAGCTACATGGCAGAGTAGAACAACATTTCCATATACAGAGTTCTAGCTACATGGCAGATGTGTCCAAAGTGTCCATATTTTGAGAGCTACCTACATGGCATTTCATTCCAACACGTCCATATAGAGGGTACTAGCCACATGGCAGATGACTCCTAAATGTCAATATACTGAGAGCTAGATGCATGGCAGACAATTCCAAAATGTTCATATACAGAGAGGTACCTACTTGGCAGATCAGTACAACATATCCATGTACAGATAGGTAAAATCTTGGCAGACAAGCCCAAAATGACCATATACAGAGAGCTATCTACATGGCAGGTTAGTGCAACAGTTCCGTATACAGAGTTCTACATACAAGGCAGATTAGTGCAACTTCTCTATATACTGAAAGCTAGCTCAATGGCATACAAGTCCAATATGTTTATATACAGAGAGCTACCTACTTGGCATATCAGACCAACATATCTATGTACAGACAGCTAGCTACATGGCAGACAAGTTCAAAATGTCCATATACAGACAGTATCTACATAGCAGGGTACTGCAACATTTCCATATACAGAGTTCTAGCTCCAAGGCAAATGAGTCCAAAATGTCCATATAAAGAGAGCTAGCTACATGGCAGGGTAGTGCAACATTTCCATATACAGAGTTGTAGTTACAAAACAGATGAGTCCAACTTATCTATATACAGACATCTAGCTACATGTCAGATCAGTCCACCATATCCATGTACAGAGAGCTAGGTACATGTCAGACAAGTCCAAAATGTCCATTTGCAGAGAAGTACCTATATGGAAGAGTAGTGCATCATTTCCATGGACAGAGTTCAAGGTACATGGCAGATGAGTCCAAAGTGTTCATATACTGAGAGCCAGCTACATGGCAGACAAATACAAATATGTTCATACATAGATAGCTACCTACTTGGCAGATTAGTCCAACATATCCATGTACAGAGAGCTAGCTACATGGCCTACGAGTCCAAAATGACCATATACAGAGAGAAAGATACATGGCAGGGAAGTGCAACATATCCATATACAGAGTTCTTGCTACAAGGCAGATGAGTCCACAGTACCTATATTCATAAAGCTAGCTACATGACAGAGTATACCACCATGTCCATATACAGAGTTCTAGCTACATGTCAGATGTGTCCAACGTTTCCACAATCTGAGAGTTAGCTAAATAACAGAGTAGTCCAACATGTCTATATACAGGGTACTAGCTACATGGCTGATAAGTCCAACATGACCATATACTGAGTGCTAGCTACATGGCATACAAGTCCAATATGCCCTATATAGAGAGCTACATACTTGACAGATCAATCCAACATATCAATGTACAGAGAGCTAGCTACATGGCAGACGAGTCCAAAACGTCAGTATATAGAGAGCTAGTTACATGGTAGAGTAATGAAACATTTCCATATTCAAAGTTCTAGCTACATCGCAGATGTGTCCAACATGTCCCTATACTGACAGCTACCTACATGATAGATCAATAGAAAATATCCATGCACAGAGAGCTAGCTACATGGCAAACAAGTCAAAAATGGCCATATACAGAGACCTAGTTACATGCCAGGGCAGTGCAACATTTCCATATACAGAGTTCTAGCTACAAGTCAGACGAGACCAACTTGAATATATACAGAGAACTAGCTACATGGCAGAGTAGTGCAACATTTCCATATACAGAATTCTAGCTACATGGCAGATGTTTCCAATGTGTCTGTATACTGAGAGCTAGCTACATGGCAGGGTAGAGCAACATTTCCATATACAGAGTTCTAGCAACAAGGCAGATGCATCCCACGTGTCCATATACAGAGAGCTAGCTACATGTCAGAGTAGTGCAACATTTTCATATACACAGTTCTAGCTACATGGCAGATGTGTCCAATGTTTCCCTATACTGAGAGCTAATTACATGACAGATCAATCAAAAATATCCATGCACAGAGAGCTAGCTACATGTCAGATGAGTCCAAAATGTCCATATACAGAGAGCTAGCGACATGGCAAAGTAGTGCCACATTTCCATATACAGAGTTCTAGCTACATGACAGATGTGTCCAACGTGTCCATATACTGAGAGCTAGCTACATGACAGAGAAGTGCATTATGTCCATATACAGGGTTGTAGTTACATGGCAGATGCATTCAACATGTCCATATACTGAGAGTTAGCTAGATGGCAGCAAAGTCCAATATGTTCATATACAGAGAGCTACCTACTTGGCAGATCAGTCCAACATATCCATGTACAGAGAAAAAGCTACATAGAAGATGGGTCCAAAATGTCCATATACAGAGAGCTAGCTATGTATGGCAGATGGCAGATCAGTCCACAGTATCCATGCACAGAGAGCTAGTTCCATATCAGACGACTCTAAAATGTCCTCATGCAGAGAGCTAGCTACATGGCAGAGCAGTGCATCAGTTCCATATACAGAGTTCAAGCTATATGGCATATGAGT
>NW_006409152.1:224576-239240 GCF_000296735.1 Chrysochloris asiatica
GGGTTCTATGAAGAAAAACGTGGCATCAGGATTGGAGGAAGACTCATTA
Organism: Chrysochloris asiatica; assembly: GCF_000296735.1. Classification (NCBI taxonomy): domain Eukaryota; kingdom Metazoa; phylum Chordata; class Mammalia; order Afrosoricida; family Chrysochloridae; genus Chrysochloris; species Chrysochloris asiatica. The sequence continues at coordinate 224,626 of NW_006409152.1, forward strand.
ACAACCTGCGATATGCAGATGATACAACCTTGATCGCTGAAAGTGAAGAAGACTTGAAACATTTACTTATGAAGATTAAAGAGCACAGCCTTCGATATAGATTACATCTCAATGTCAAGAAAACAAAAATCCTCACCACTGGACCAATAAACAACATTCTGATCAACGGAGAAAAGATTGAATTTGTCAAAGACTTCATTCTTCTTGGATCAACTATCAACACTTGCGGAAGTAGCAGACAAGAGATCAGACGATGTATTGCACTGGACAAATCTGCTGCACAGGAACTTTTTAAAGTGTTGAAGAGCAGAGATGTCAGCTTGAGGACTAGGGTGCACCTGACCCAGGCCATTGTATTTTCAATAGCCTCATATGGATGCGAAAGCTGGACAGTGAATAAGGAGGATCGTAGAAGAATTGATGCCTTTGAGTTGTGAAGGATGGAGGAGAATACTGAAAGTGCCATGGACTGCCAAAAGAACCAATAAATATGTTTTGGAAGAAGTGTAGCCAGAGTGCTCCTTGGAGGCCAGGATGGCTAAGCTTCGTCTCTCCTACTTTGGCCATATTGTCCGGAGGAAACAATCGCTGGAGAAGGATGTCATGCGGGGTAGGGTGGAGGGTCAGAGAGAGAGAGGAAGACCCCCAACGAGATGGATCAGCCAGGTGGCATCATTGATGGACTCAAGTGTGGCTGCGGTAGTGAGATTGGCCCAGGATCGAACATTGTTTCGTTCTGCTGTGCATGGGGTCGCTATGAGTCGGTTCCGACTCGATGGCACCTGACAACAACAACAACAGTACATAGCAGATGCGTTCCACATTTCCATTTACTGAGAGCTAACTACATGGCAGACAAGTCCAATATGTTCATATAGAGAGAGCTACCTCCGTGGCAGATCAGTCCAACATATCCATGTACAGAGAACTAGCTACATGGCAGACGGATCCAAAATGTCCATATACAGTGAGCTAGCTACATGAGAGGGTAATGCAACATTTCCATATTCAGAGTTCTAGTTACAAGGCAGATGAGCCCAACTTGTCTATATACAGAGATCTAGCTACATGGCAAAGTAGTGCAACATTTCCATATACAGAGCTCTTGCCACATGGCAGATATGTCCAATGTGTCCATATATAGTGAGCTAACTACATGGAAGATCAATCCAAAATACCCATGCACAGAGAGCTAGTTACATGTCAGACGAGTCTAAAATGTCCTTATACAGAGAGGTAGATAAATGGCAGAGTAGTGCATCATTTCCATATACAGAGTTCAAGCTTCATGGTAGATGAGTCCAGAGTGTTCATATACTAAGAGTTAGCCACATGGCAGAATCGTCCAACATGTCAATTTAAAGAGTACTAGCTACCTGGCCTATGAGTCCAACATGTCCATATACTAAGAGCTAGCTACGTGGCAGACAAGTCCAATAGGTTCATATACAGAATGCTACCTACTTGGCAGATCAGTCCAACATATATATGTACAGAGAGCTTGCTACATGGCAGATGAGTCCAAAATGTCCATATACAGAGAGCTAGCTACATGGCAGAGTAGTCCAATATGTCCAGATGCAGAATACTACGTACATGGCAGATGACTCCAACATGTCTATATTTTGAGAGCTAGCTACATGCCATAGAAGTCCAATACGTTCATACACAGAGAGCTACCTACTTGGCAGATCATTCCAACATATCCATGTACAGAGAGCAAACTACATGGCAGACGAGTCCAAAATGTAAATATACAGAGAGGTGGCTACATGGCAGAGTAATTCAACATTTCCATATACAGAGTTCAAGGTACATGGCAGATGTGTCCAACATGTCCATATACTGAGAGCTACCCACATGACAGATCAGTACATCATTTCCATACACAGGGTACTAGCTACATAGAAGATGTGTTCGACATGCCCATATAGGGAGATTGCGCTACATGTCAGACAAGTACAATATGTTCATATACAGAGAGTTACCTACTTCCCAGATCAGTCGAACATAGCCATGTACAGAGAGCTAGCTATATGGCAGATGAATCCAAAATGTCCATATACAAAAGCTAGCTAAATGGCAGGTTAGTGCAACATTTCCAGATGCAAAGTTCTAGCTACAAGGAAGATGAGTCTAAAATGTCCATATAGAGAGAGCTACCTACATGGCAGGGAAATGCAACATTTCCATATACAGAGTTCTAGCTACAAGGCGGATGAGTCCAACATGTCCATATGCTGAGAGCTAGCTACATAGCAGGGTAGTGCAGCATTTCCATATACAGAGTTCTAGCAACAAGGCAGATGTGACCAACGTGTCCATATATTGAGAGCTAACTACATGGCAGATCAGTCTAAAGTATCCATGCACAGAGAGCTATCTCCATATCAGACGACTCCAAAATGTCCTCATGCAGAGAGCTAGCTACATGGCAGAGCAGTGCATCAGTTCCATATAAAGAGTTCAAGCTATATGGCATATGAGTCCAAAGTATTCACATACTGAGAGCTAGCTACATGTCAAAGTAGTGCAACATTTCCATATACAGAATTCTAGCTACATGGCAGATATGTCTAACGTGTCCATATACTGAGAGTTAGCTACATGGCAGAGAAGTCCAATATGTTCGTATACAGGGAGCTACCTACTTGGTAGAATAGTCCAACATATCCATGTACAGAGAGCTAGCTTCATGGCAGAGAAGTCTAAAATTTCGATATACAGAGAGGTAGCTACATGGCATGGTAGTGCAACATTTGCATATACAGAGTTCTAGCTACAAGGAAGATGAGTCTAAAGTATCCATATACTGAGAACTAGCGACATGGCAGACAAGACCAATATGTACATATAGAGAGCTACCTACTTGGCAGATCAGTCCAACATAGCCATGTACAGAGAGCTACCTACATGGCAGACGATTCCAAAATGTCCATATTCAGAGAGCTAGCTACATGGCAGGGTAGTGCAACATTTCCATATACAGAGTTCTAGTTACAAGGCAGATGAGTCCAAATTGTCTATATACTGAGAGCTAGCTACATGACAGTCCAGTACAATATGTTCATAAAAAGAGAGATACCTAATTGGCAGATCAGTACAACATATCCATGTACAGAGAGGTAGCTACATGGCAGAGGAGTTCAAAATGTCCATATACAGAGAGCTAGCTACATGGCAGTGTAGTGCAACATTTCCATATACAGAGTTCTAGCTACATAGCAGATGTGTCCAATGTGTTTATATACTGAGAGCTACCTACATGACAGATCAATCCAAAATATCCATGCTCAGAGAGCTAGCTACATGTCAGACGAGTCCAAAATGTCCATATACATACATGGTAGAGTAGTGCAACATTTCCATATACAGAGTTCTAGCTACAAGGCAGATGAGTCCAAGTTGTCCATATACTGAGAGCTACATACATGGCAGATTACTCCAACAAGTCTATACACATGGGGCTAGCTACAAGGTGGATGAGTCCAACATGTCTATGTAGAGAGAGCTAGCTACATGGCAGGGTAGTTAAACATTTTTATATACAGAGTTCTAGCTACACGGCCGAGGAATCCAACTTGTCTATATACTGAGAACTACCAACATGGAAGATCAGTCCAAAATATCCATGCACAAATAGCTAGCTACATGTCAGACGAGTCCTAAAATGTCCATATACAGAGAGCTGGCTTCATGACAGGGTAGTGTAACATTTCCATATAGAGTGCTAGCTACATGGCCGATGTGTCCAACGTGTCCATATGCTGAGAGCTACCTACATGGCAGACAAGTCCAATATGTTCATATGCAGAGAGATAGCTAGATTGCAGGGTAGTGCAACATTTCCATGTACAGAGTTCTAGGTACATGGCAGATGTATCCAACGTGTCCATATACTGAGAGCTACCTACATGACAGAGTATTCCAACATGTCCATTTACTGTGTATTAGCTTCATGGCAGATGTTTCCAATGTGTACATATGCTAAGAGCTAGCTACATGGCACACAAGTCCACTATGTTCATATACAGAGAACCAGTTACATGGCAGGGTAGTCAACATTTCATTTACAGTGTTCTATCTACATGGCAGATGTGTCAAATATGTCCATATATTGAGAGCTAGCTACATGGGAGAATAGTCCAATATGTCCATATACAGGGTACTAGCTACCTGGCTCATGAGTACAACATATCCATATAATGAGAGCAAGCTACATGGCAGATAAGTCCAATATATTCATATACAGAGAGCTACCAACTAGGCAGATCAGTCCTACATATCCATGTACATAGAGCTAGCTCCATGGCAGGGTAATGCATCATTTCCATATACAGAGTTCTAGCTACATGTCAGATGTGTCCAGCGTGTCCATATACTGAGATCTAGCTACATAGCAGAGTAGTCAAACATGTCCATATACAGGGTTCTAGCTACAGGGCAGATGAGTCCACCATGTCCATAAACTGAGAGCTAGCTACATGGCAGACAAGTCCAAAATGTCCATATACTGAGATCTAACTACATACAGGGGAGTGCAACGTTTCCATATACAGAGTTCTAGTTACAAGGTATATGAATCCAACTTGTCTATATACAGAGAGATAGCTACATGGCAGAGTAGTGAATCATTTCCATATACAGAGTTGAAGCTACATGGCAGATAAGTCCAAAGTGTTCATGTACTGAGAGCTAGCTACATGGATGAGTAGTCCAACATGTCCATATACAGGGTACTAGCATCCTGGGTAATGAGTCCAACATGTCCATATACTGATAACTAGTTACATGGTAGACAAGTCCAATATATTCATAAACAGAGAGCTAGCTACATGGCAGGGTAATGAAACATTTCCATATACAGAGTTCTAGCTACAAGTCAGATAAGTCAAACTTGTCCATAAACAGAGCTAACTACATTGCAGAGTAGTGCAACATTTCCATATACAGAGTTCTGGATACATGGCAGATGTGTGCAAAGTGTCCATATACTGAGAACTACCTACATGTCAGATCAGTTCATAATATCCACGCACAGAGAACTAGCTACATGTCAGATGAATCCAAAATGTCCTTATACAGAAAGCTAGCTACATTGCAGAGTAGTGCATCATTTCCATATACAGAGTTGAAGCTACATGGAAGATGAGTCCAAAGTGTTCAAATACTGAGAACTAGGAACATGGAAGTGTAGTCCAACAGGTCCATATACATGGCATTAGCTACCTGGCTAATGAGTCCAACATGTCCATATACTGAGAAATAGCTACATTGCAGAGAAGTCCAGTATGATCATATACAGAGAGCTACCTAGTTGGCATATCAGTCTAACATATCCTTATACAGAGAGCTAGCTACATGGCAGAAGAGTCCAAAATGTCCATATAAAGAGAGCTACCTACATGGCAGGGTAGTGCAACATTTGCATATACAGAGTTCTAGCTACAAGGCAGATGAGTCCAACTTGTTTATATACAGAGAGCTAGCTACATGGCAGGGTAGTGCAATGTTTCCATATACAGAGTTCTAGCTAGAAGGCCAATGAGTCCATCTTGTCCATATACTGAGAGCTACACACAAGGCAGAATAGTCCAACATGTCTATATACAGAGGGCTAGCTACAAGGCAGATGAGTCCAACATGTCTATATACAGAGAGCTAGCTACATGGCAGGGTAGTGCAACGTTTCCATATACAGAGTTCTAGCTAGACGGCCAATGAGTCCAACTTGTCCATATACTGAGAGCTACACACAAGGCAGAGTAGTCCAACATGTCTATATACAGAGAGCTAGCTACATGGCAGTGTATTGCAACATTTCCATATAAAGTGTTCTAGTTACATGGCAGATGTGTCCAACCTGTCTATAAACTGAGAGCTACCTACATGTCAGATCAGCCCAAAAAAAACATATACAGAGAGCTAGCTACAAGGCAGGGTAGTGCAACATTTCCATATACAGAGTTCTAGATATAAGCCATATGAGTCCAACAAGTCTATATACAGAGAGCTACCTATATGGCATGTTAGTGCAACATTTTCATATACAGAGTTCTAGCCACAAGGCAGATGAGTCCAACTTGTCTATATAATAAGAGCTATATACATGACAGAGTAGTCCAACATGTCCATATAAAGAGTACTAGCTACATGGCAGATGTGTCCAACGTGTCCATATACTGAGAGCTAGTAGATGGCAGATAAGTCCAATATGTTCAATAACAGAGAGTTACCTATTTGACCGAACAGTGCAACATACCCATGTATAGTGAGCTAGCTACATGGCAGACAAATCCAAAATGTCCATATACAGAGAGGTAGCTACATGGCAGGGTAGTGCAACATTTAAATATACAGAGCTCTAGCTACAAGTCAGATGATTCCAACATGTCTATATACAGAGAACTAGCTACATGGCAGGGTAGTGCAACATTTTCATATACAGAGTTCTAGATACAGGGGCAATGAGTCCAACTTGTCTATAAACTGAGTGCTACCAACATGGCAGAATAATCCAACATGTCTATATACAGAGGGCTAGCTACAAGGCAGATGAGTCCAACATGTCTTTATACAGACAGGTAGCTACATAGCAGGGTATTGCAACATTTCCATATACAGAGTTCTAGGTACAAGGCAGATGAGTCCAATTTGTCTATATACAGAGAGCAAGCTACATGGCAGAGTAGTACAACATTTCCATATACTGAGTTCTAGCTACATGGCAGATGTGTCCAACGTGTCGACAAACTGAGAATTACCTACATGGCAGATTAGTCCAAAATATCCATACACAGAGAGCTAGCTATATGTCAGACGAGTGCAAAATGCCCATATACAGAGAGCTAACTACATGGCAGAGTAGTACATCATTTCCATTTACAGTATTCAATCTAAATGGCAAATGAGCCCAAGTGTTCATATACTGAGAGTGAGATACATGGCAGAGTAGTCCAACATGTCCATATAAAGAGTACTAGAGCCATATACTGAGAGCTTCCTACATGGCAGATCAGTCCAAGATATCCATGTACAGATTGCTAGCTGCATGTTAGACGAGGCTAAAACGTCCATATACAGAGAGCTAGCTCCATGGAAGAGTAGTGCATAATTTCCAAATATAGAGTTCAAGCTACATGGCAGACTAGTCCAAAATGTCCATATACAGAGTTCAAGCTACATGGCAGATGAGTCTAAAGTGTTCATATACTGGGAGCTAGCTACATGGGTGAGTAGTCAAACATGTCCATATACAGGGTATTAGCAACCTGGCTAGTGAGTCCAACATATCCATATACTGAGAGCTAGCTACATGGCAGACAAGTCCAATATGATCACATAAAGAGAGCTACATACTTGCCAGATCAGTCCAACATATCCATGTATAGAGAGCTAGCTACATGGCAGACTAGCACAAAATGTCCATATACAGAGAGCTAGCTACATGGCAGGGTAGTGCAACATTTCCATATACAGAGTTCTAGGTACAAGGCAGATGAGTCGAACTTGTCTATATAAAGAGAGCTACTGATATGTTGGCATATCAGTCCAACATACCCAAGTACAGAGAAGTAGCTACATGGCAGACAAATCCAATATATTCATATACATAGTTCTAGCTACATGGAAAATGTGTCCATCCTGTCCATATACTGAGAGCTAGCTATATGAAAGATGAGACCAAATTGTCCATATGCAAGAGGGAGCTACATGTCACAGTAGTGCAACATTTCCATATACAGAGCTCTAGCTACAAGGCAGATGAATCCAACAAGTCTATATACAGAGAGCTACCTATCTGGCATGTTAGTGCAACATTTTCATATACGGAGTTCTACCTACAAGGCAGATGAGTCCAAGTTGTCTATATACAGAGAGCTAGCTACATGGTAGAGCAGTGAAACATTGCCTTATACAGAGTTCTAGCTACAAGGCCGATGAGTCCAACTTTTCCATATAATGAGAGCTACCAACATGGAAGAGTAGTCCAACATGTCTATATGCTGAGAGCTAGCTACATGGCAGGGTAGTGCAACAATTCCATATACAGAGTTCTAGCTACAAGGAAGATGAGTCCAGCTTGTCCATATAATGAGAGCTAGATACATGGTAGAGTAGTCCAATATGTCCATATACAGGGTACTAGCTCCATGGCAGATGAGTCCAACATGTCCATATACTGAGAGCTAGCTACATGGAAGACAAGTCCAATATGTTCATATACGGAGAGTGGGCTACATGGTAGAGTAGTGCAACATTTGCTTATACAGTGTTCTAGCTACAAGGTGGAAAGGTCCAACTTGTCCATATACTGAGAGCTAGATACATGGCAGAGTAGTCCAACATGTCCATATACAAGGTACTAGCTACATGGCAGATGAATCCAACATGTCCATATACTGAGAGCTAGCTACATGGCAGACGAGTACAAAATGTCCATATACAGAGAGCTAGCTACATAGCAGGGTAGTGCAACATTTGCTTATACAGAGTTCTAGCTACAACTCAGACGAGTCCAACTTGTCTATATACAGAGAGCAAGGTACATGGCAGAGTAGGGCGACATTTCCAAATACAGAGTTCTATTTACAAGGCAGATGAGTCCAACTTGTCTATATACTGATAGCTACCTACATGGCAGACCAGTCCAAAATATCCATGCACAGATTGCTAGCTTCATGTCAGACGAGTCCAAATTGTCCATATACAGAGAGCAAGCTACATTGTAGTGTAGTGCAACATTTCCATATACAGAGTTGTAGCTACATGGCAGATGTGTCCAACGTGTCCATATACTGAGAGCTACTTACATGACAGACAACTCCAATATGTTCATATACAGAGAGATAGCTACATGGCAGGGAAGTGCAACATTTCCATGTACAGTGTTCTAGGTATATGGCATATTTGTCCAATGTGTCCATATACTGAGAGCTAGCTACACGGCAGAGTAGACCAACATGCCCATATACAGTGTATTAGCTACATGGCAGATGTTTGCATCGTGTACATATACTGAGATCTTGCTACATGGCAGACAAGTCCAATATGTCCATAGACAGAGAACCAGTTACATGGCAGGGTAGTGTAACATTTCAATGACAGTGTTCTACCTACATGGCAGATGTGTCCAACATGTCCATATGCTGATAGCTAGCTACATGGCAGAGTAGTGCAACATTTCCATAAATAGAGTTCTAGCTACATGGCAGATGTGTACAATGTGTCCATATACTGAGAACTAACTACATGGCAGTTCAGTTCAAAATATCCATGCACATAGAGCTAGCTACATGTCACACGAGTCCAAAATGTCCTTATACAAAGAGCTAGCTACATATCAGAGTAGTGCATAATTTCCATATACAGAGTTAAACCTACATGGCAGAAAAGTCCAGTATGTTCATATACAGAGAGCTACCTAGTTGGCATATCAGTCCAACATATCAGTGTACACAGAGCTAGCTACAAGACAGACGAGTGATAAATGTTCATATACAGAAATATAGCTATATGGCAGAGTAGTGCAACATTTTCATATACAGAGTTGAAGCAACATGGCATATGTGTCCAACGTGTCCGTACACTGAGAGCTACCTACATGGTAGATCAGTCCAAAATATCAATGTACACAGAGCTAGCTACATGGCAGACGAGTCCTAAATGTCCATATACTGAGAGCTAGCTACTTGGCAGGGTAAGGCAACATTTACATATACAGAGTTCGAGCTACAAGGCAGATGAGTACAACTTGTCTATATAGAGAGCTACCTACATTGCAGAGTAGTGCAACATTTCCATAAACAGAGTTCTAGCTACATGGAAGATATGTCCAACGTGTCCAAATACTGAGAGCTAGCTACATGGCAGACAAGTCCAATATGTTCATACACAGAAAGCTAGCTACATGGCAAGGTACTGCTAAATTTCCATATACAGAGTTCTAGCTACAAGGCAGATGAAATCAACTTGTCTATATACAGAGAGCTAGCAACATGGCATACAATTCCTATATTCATATACAGAGAGCTACCTACTTGGCAGATCAGTTCAACATATCCATGTACAGAGAGCTAACTATATGGCAGAGGAGTCCAAATTATCCATATACAGAGAGCTCACTACATGGCAAGGTAGTGCAACATTTCCATATACAGAGTTCAAGCTACAAGGCAGATGAGTCCAACTTGTCTATATACACAGAGATACCTACATGGAAGATATGGCAACATTTCCACATACAGGGTTCTAGGTACAAGGCAGATGAATCCAACTTGTCTATATAAAGAGAGCTACCTATTTGGCAGATCAATCCATCATATCCATGTACAGGGTACTAGCTACATGGCAGAAAAGTCCCATAAGTTCATATACAGAGAGATTGCTACAAGGCAGGGTAGTGCAACATTTCCATATACAAATTTCTAGCCACATGGCAGATGTGTCCAACCTGTCCATATACTGAGAGCTACCAACATGGCAGTTCAGTTCAAAATATCCATGCACAGAGAGCTAGCTACATGTCAGACGAGTCCAAAATGTCCATATACTGAGAGCTAGCTACATGGCAGAATAGTGCATTATTTCCATATACAAAGTTCAAGCTACATGGCAGATGAGTCCAAAGTGTTCATATATTGAGAGCTAGCTACATGAATGATTAGTCCAACATGTCCATATGTAGGGTACTAGCACCCTGGCTAATGCGTCCAACATGTCCATATACTGAGAGGTAGCTACATGGCAGAAGAGTCCAAAATGTCCATATAAAGAGAGCTAGCTACATGGTAGAGTAGTGCAACATTTCCATATAAAGAATCCAAGCTACATGGCAGATGAGTACATGTCCATATACTGTGAGCTACCTACATGCTAGATCACTTCAAAATATCCCTGCACAGAGAGCTAGCTACATGTCAGACTAGTACAAAATGTCCTTATACAGAGAACTAGCTACATGGCAGAGTAGTGTATCATATCCATATACAGAGTTCAAGCTACATGGCAGATGAGTCCAAAGTGTTCATACACTGAGAGATAATCCGACTACTGGATGAGTAGTCTGGCATGTCCATATACATGGTACTAGCTACGTGACTAATGAGTCAAACATGTCCACACACTGAGAACTAGCTACATGACAGACAAGTTCAGTTGTTCATATACAGAGAGCTACCTAGTTGGCATATCAATCCAACATATCCATGTACAAAGAACTAGCTACATGGCAGATGATTCCAAAATGTCCATATGCAGAGAGCTAGCTACATGGCAGACAATTCCAATATGTTCATATACAGAGAGTTACTTACTTGGCAGATCAGTCCAACATATCCTTGTACAAAGAGCTAGCTACATGGCAGACGAGTCCAAAATGTCCATATAAAGAGAGATAGCTATATGGCAAAGTAGTGAAACATTTGCTTATACAGAGTTCTAGCTAAAAGTCAGATTATACAGAGAACTAGGTACATGGCAGGGTAGTGCAACATTTCCATATACAGAGTTCTAGCTACAAGGCCGATGAGTCTAACTTGTCCATATATTGAGAGCTAGATACATGGCAGAGTACTCCAACATGTCCATATATGGGGTACTAGCAACATGGCAAATGAGTCCAATATGTCCATATACTGAGAGCTAGCTACATGGCAGATGAGTCCAAAATGTCCATATACCGAGAGATAGCTACATGGCAGTGTAGTGCAACATTTCCATATATAGAGTTCTAGCTATAAGGCAGATGCGTCCAACTTGTCTATATACAGAGAGTAGCTACATGGCAGAGTAGTGCAACTTTTCCATATACAGAGTTCTACATAAAAGGAAGATGAGTGCAATTTCTCTATGTACAGAGAGCTAGCTACATGGCAGGGTAGTGCAACATTTCCATATACAAACTTCTAGCTACAAGGTATTTGAGTCCAACTTCTCCATATACTGAGAGCTAGAAACATGGCAGAGTAGTCCAACATGTCCTTATGCAGGCTACTAACTTCATGGCAGATGAATCCAACATGTCGTTATACTGAGAGCTAACTACATGGCAAACGAGTACAAACTGTCCACATGCAGAGAGCAAGCTACATGGCAGTGTAGTGCAACATTTGCATATACAGAGTTCTAGCTACAAGGCAGATGAGTCCAAATTTTCTATATACAAAGAATTAGCTACATGGCAGAGTAGTGCAACATTTCTATGTACACGGTTCTAGCTACATGGCAGATGTGTCCAACGTATCCATATACTGAAAGCTACCTACATGGAAGATCAGTCCAAAATATCCATTCAGAAAGAGCTAGCTACATGTCAGACGAGTCCAAAATGTCCATATACCGAGAGCTAGCTATATGGCAGTGTAGTGCAACATTTCCATATATAGAGTTCTAGCTATAAGGCAGATGAGTCCAACTTGTCTATATACAGAGAGTAGCTACATGGCAGAGTAGTGCAACTATTCCATATACAGAGTTCTACATAAAAGGAAGATGAGTGCAATATCTCTATGTACAGAGAGCTAGCTACATGGCAGAGTAGTGCAACATTTCCATATAAAAATTTCTAGCTACAAGGTATTTGAGTCCACCTTCTCCATATACTGAGAGCTAGAAACATGGCAGAGTAGTCCAACATGTCCTTATACAGTGTACTAACTTTATGGCAGATGAATCCAACATGTCGTTATACTGAGAGCTAACTAAATGGCAAACGAGTACAAAATGTCCATATAGAGAGAGCAAGTTACATGGCAGCGTAGTACAACATTTGCATATACAGAGTTCTAGCTACAAGACAGATGAGTCCAAATTTTCTATATACAAAGAGTTAGCTACATGGCAGAGTAATGCAACATTTCTATGTACACGGTTTTAGCTACATGGCAGATGTGTCCAATGTATCCATAAACTGAAAGCTACCTACATGGAAGATCAGTCCAAAATAACCATTCAGAAAAAGCTAGCTACATGTCAGACGAGTCCAAAATGTCCATATACAGAGAGCTAGATACATGGTAGAGTAGAGCAACATTTGCATATACAGAGTTCTAGCTACAAGGCAGATGATTCCAACTTGTCTATATACAGAGAACTAGCTACATGTCAATGTAGTGTAACATTTCCATATACAGAGTTCTAGCTACAAGGCAGATGAATCCAAGTTGTCCAGTTATTGAGAGCTACCTACATGGCAGATTAGTCCAACATGTCTATATACAGCGGGTTAGCTACAAGGCGGATGAGTCCAACATGTCTATCTAGAGAGAGCTAGCTACATGGCAGGGTAGTTAAACATTTCCATATACAAAGTTCTAGCTACAAGGCAGATGAGTCCAACTTGTCTATATACTGAGAATTACCAACCTGGAAGATCAGTCCAAAATATCCATGTACAGATAGCTAGCTACATGTCAGATGAGTCCAAAATGTCCATATACAGAGAGCTGGCTTCATGACAGGGTAGTGAAACATTTCCATATACCGAGTTCTAGCTACATGGCAGATGTGTCCAACGTGTCCATGTACTGAAAGCTACCTACATGGCAGGCAAGTCCTATATGTTCATATTCAGAGAGATAGCTAGATGGCAGGGTAGTGGAACATTCCCATGTACAGAGTTCTAGGTACATGGCAGATGTGTCCAACGTGTCAATTTACTGAGAGCTACCTACACAGCAGAGTAGTCCTACAAGTACATTTACTGGGTATTAGCTTCATGGCAGATGTTTCCAATGTGTACATATGCTGAGAACTAACTACATGGCAGACAAGTCCAATATGTTCATATACAGAGAGCCAGATACATGGCAGTGTAGTGCAACATTTCATTTACAGTGTTCTATCTTCATGGTAGCTGTGTCCACTATGTCCATATACTGAGAGCTAGCTACATGGGAGAGTACTCGAACATGTACATATACAGTGTACTAGCTACCTGGCTAAGGAGTAAAACATGTCCATATAATGAGAGCAAACTACATGGCAGAGAAGTCCAATATGTTCATATACAGAGCGCTACCTTCTTGGAATATCAGTCCAACATATTGATGAAAGAGAGCTAGCTACATGTCAGAGGAGTCCAAAATGTCCATATACTGAGAGCTAGCTACATACAGGAGAGTGCAACATTTCCATATATATAGTTATAGCTATAAGGCAGATAAGACCAACTTGTCTATATATAGAAAGCTAGCTACATGGCAGAGTAGTGCATCATTTCCATATATGGAGTTGAAGCTACATGGCAGATGAGTCCACAGTGTTCATATGCTGAGAGCTAGCTAGATGGAGGAGTAGTCTATCATGTCCATACACAGGGTACTAGCATCCTGGGTAATGAGTCCAAAATGTCCATATACTGAGAGCTAGCTACATGGTAGACAAGTCCAGGATGTTCATATACAGAGAGCTAGCTACAAGGCAGTGTAATGAAATATTTCAATATACAGAGTTCAAGCTACAAGGCAGATGAATCAAACTTGTCAATATACAGAGCTAACTACATTGAAGAGTAGTGCAACATTTCCATATACAGAGTTCTGGCTACATGGCAGATGTTTACAAAGTGTCCATATACTGAGACCTACCTACATGGCAGATCAGTTCATAATCTC
>NW_006409152.1:240331-249294 GCF_000296735.1 Chrysochloris asiatica
ACTGAGAGCTAACTACATTGCAGGTCAGTCCAAAATATCAATGCACAGATAGCTGACTACATGTCATACTAGTCCAAAATGTCCGTATACAGAGTCCTAACTACATGGCAGAGTGTCCATCGTGTCCATATTCTGAGAGCTAGCTACATGGCATAGTAGTCCAACATGCCCATATACAGGGTACTAGCTACATGGCCGATGATGCCAAAATGTTCATATAAAGAGAGCTAGTACATGGCAGAGTAGTGCATCAGTTCCATGCACACAGTTCAAGCTACATGGCAGATGAGTCCAAAGTGTTCATATACAAAGAGCTAGCTACATGGCAGAGAAGTCCAACATGTGAATATACATCGTATGAACTACATGGCAGATGGTCGAACATGTCCATATACTGAGAGCTAGCAACATGGCAGACAAGTCCAATTTTTCATATGCAGAGAGCTATCAACTTAGCAAATCAGTCCAACATATCCATGTACAGAGAGGTATCTATATGGCAGATATGCAGAGAGCTATCAACTTAGCAAATCAGTCCAAAATGTCCATATACAGAGAGCTACCTACATCGCAGATGTGTCTAGCGTGAAAATATATTGATAGATAACTACATGGCAGATCAATCCAAAATATACATGCAAAGAGAGCTATAAGCTACATAGCAGATGAGTCCAAAATGTCCATATACAGAGACCTACCTAGATGGCAGGTTAGTGCAACATTTCCATATACAGAGTTCTAGGTACAAGGCAGATGAGTTAAACTTGTCTATATAAGGAGAGTTAGCTACATGGCTAAGTAGTGCAACACTTCCATATACAGAATTCTAGCTACATGGCAGATGTGTCCAACGTGTCCATGTACTGCGAGCCACCTACAGGGCAGACAAGTCCTATATGATCATATACAGAGAGCTACCTTCTTGGCAGATCAGTCCAACATATCCATATACAGAGACCTAGCTACATGGCAGATGAGTCCAAAATGTCCATATACAGAGAGCTAGCTAGATGGCAAGGTAGTGCAACATTTCCATATATAAAGTTCAAGCTACAAGACAAATGAGTAAAACTTGTCTATATACAGAAAGCTAACTACATGGCAGAGTAGTGCAATTTTTCCATATAAAGAATTTTAGGACATGGCAGATGTGTCCAATGTGTCCATACACTGAGAGCCAACTACATGGCAGAGCAGTCCAAGATGTCCATATACAGGGTACTAGCTATAAATTGTCCATATATTGAGAGCTAGCTACATCGCAGACAAGTACAATGTATTTATATAGAGAGCTACTTACTTGGCAGATCAGTACAAGATATCCATGTACAGAAAGTTAGCTACATGGCAGACAAATCCAAAATGTCCATATTCAGAGAGCTAGCTACATGGCAGAGTATTGCAAACATTTCCATATACAGAGTTCTAGCTACATGGCAGATGTTTCAAACGTGTCCATATACTGAGAGCCACCTACAGGCAGACAAGTCCAAGTCCAATATGTTCATAAACAGAGAGCTACCTACTTATCAGATCTGTCCAACATATCTATGTACAGAGAGCTAGCTACATGGTAGACAAGTCCAAAATGTGCATATACAGACAGTTAGCTACATGGCAGTGTAGTGCAACATTTCCATATACAGAGTTCTAACTATAAGGAAGATGATTCCAACTTGTCTATATACAGAGAGCAATCTACATGGTAGAGTAGTGCATCATGTGCATATACAGAGTTGAAGCTACATGGCAGATGAGTCCAAAGTGTTCATATAATGAGAGCTAGCTTGATGGATGAGTAGTCCAACGTGTCCATATACAGGGTACTAGCTGCCTGGCTAATGAGTCCAACATGTTCTTGTACTTACAGCTAGCTACAAATTGCAGACAAGTCCAATATGTTCATATACAGAGAGCTAATTCTTGGAATATCAGTCCAACATATCCATGTAAGAGAGCTAGCTACATGGCAGACGAGTCCAAAATGTCCATATACTGAGAGCTAGCTACATACAGGGGAGTGCAACATTTCCATATACAGAGTTCTAGCTACAATGCAGATAATTCCAACTTGTCTATATACAGAGAGCTAGCTACATGGCAGAGTAGTGCATCATTTCCATATACAGAGTTGAAGTTACATGGCAGATGAGTCCAACATGTCCCTATACTGAGAGCTAGCTACATGGCAGACAAGTCCAAAATGTCCATATACAGACAGCTAGCTACAGAGCAGGGTAGTGCAACATTTCCAAATACAGAGTTATACCTACAAGGCAGATGAGTCCCACTTGTCTATATACAGAGAGCTGACTACATGGCAGGGTAGTGCAACATTTCCATATACAGAGTTCTAGCTACAAGGCAGATGAGTCCAAATTGTCCAAAAAACTGAGAGCTATATATATGGCAGATCAGTCCAAAATATCCATATACAGAGAGCCAGCTACATGTCAGATGACGCCAAAATGTCCATATACAGAGATCTAATTACATGGCAGAGTAGTGCATCATTTCCATATACAGAATTCAAGCTGCATGGCAGATGAGCCCAAGTGTTCATATACTGAGAGCTAGCTACATGGCAGAGTAGTCCAACATGTCCATATAAAGAGTAGTAGCTACATGGCAGATGTGTCCAATGTTTCCATATACTGAGAGCTAGTACATGGCAGACAAGTCCAATATGTTCAATAACAGAGAGCTACCTACTTGGCAGATCTGTCCAACTTTTCCATATAAAAGAGAGCTAGCTACATGGCAGACGAGTCCAAAATGTCCATATACAGAGAGCTAGCTACATGGCTTCGCAGTGCAACATTTCCATATACAGAGGTCTAGCTGCATGGCAGATGTGTTCAACGTGTCCATATACTGAGAGCAAGCTACATGGCAGACAAGTCCAATATGTTCATATACAGAGAGCTGCCTACTTGGCAGATGAGTCCAACATATCCATGTACAGTAAGTGAGGAACATGACAGACGAGTCTAAAATTTCCATTTACAGAAAGCTAGCTAAATGGTAGAGTAGTCCAACATGATCATATTTAGGGTAGTAGCTACATGGCAGATGTGTCCAACGTGTGCATATACTGAGAGCCACCTACACAGAAGACAAGTCCAATATGTTCATATACAGAGAGCTACCTAATTGGCAGATCAGTCCAACATGTCCATGTACAACATATCCATGTACAGAAAGCTAGCTATATGGAAGATGAGTCCAAGGTGTCCATATACATACTAGCAATATGGCAGGGTAGTGAAACATTTCCATATACAGAGTTCTAGGTCCAAGGCAGATGAGTCCAACTTGTCTATAAACAGCGAGCTAGCTACATGACATTGCAACATTTCCATATACAGAGTTCCACATACATGGCAGATGTGTCCAACATGTCCATACACTGAGAACTAGCTACAATCCAGATAAGTTCGACATGGCCATATACAGGGTACTAACTACATGACAGATGAGTACAACATGTCCATATATTGAGATCTAGCTACATGGTAGACAAGTCCGATATGTTCATATACAGAGAGCTACCTACTTGGCAGATCAGTACTACATATCCATGTACAGAGAGTTAGCTACATGGCTGACTAGTCCAAAATGTCCATAAACAGAGAGTTAGCTACATGGCATGGTAGTGCAACATTTCCATATATACAGACTTCTAGCTACATGGCTGATGAGTCCAACTAGTCTATATACGGAGAGCTACTTATATGGCAGAGTAGTGCATCATTTCTATATGCAGAGTTCAAGCTACATGGCAGATCATTTCAAAATGTCCATGTACAGAGAGCTAGCTACATGGCAGAGCAGTCCAACATGCCCATATACAGGGTACTAGTTACATTTCAGATGAGTCGAACATATCCATATATTGAGAGCCAGCTAAATGGCAGAC
This sequence comes from Chrysochloris asiatica, assembly GCF_000296735.1. NCBI lineage: Eukaryota > Metazoa > Chordata > Mammalia > Afrosoricida > Chrysochloridae > Chrysochloris > Chrysochloris asiatica. The sequence continues at coordinate 244,251 of NW_006409152.1, forward strand.
AAGTCCAATATGTTCATATACAGAGAGCTACCTACTTGGCAGATCAGTTCAACATATCCATGTACAGAGAGCTAGCTACATGGCTGACTAGTCCAAAATGTCCATATACAGACAGCTAGCTACATGTCAGTGTAGTGCAACATTTCCATGCACAGGGTTCTAGGTACAAGGCAGATGAGTCCAACTTGTCTATATACTGAGATCTACCAATATGACAGATTATTCCAAAATATCCATGCACAGATAACTAGCTACATATCAGATGAGTCCAAAATGTCCATATACAGAGAGCTGGCTTCATGACAGGGTAGTGAAACATTTCCATATACAGAGTTCTAGCTACATGGCAGATGTGTCCAAAATGTCCATATACTGAGAGCTACTTACATGGCAGGCAAGTCCAGTATGTTCATATGCAGAGAGATAACTAGATCGCAAGGTACTGCAACATTTCTATGTATAGAGTTCTAGGTACAGGGCAGATGTGTCCAACGTCTCCATATTCTGAGAACTAGCTACACGGCAGAGTAGTCCATCATGTCCATTTACTGGGTATTAGCTTCATGGCAGATGTTTCCAATGTGTACATATGCTAAGAGCTAGCTACATGGCACACAAGTCCACTATGTTCATATACAGAGAGCCAGTTACATGGCAGGGTAGTCAACATTTCCTTGACAGTGTTCTATCTACATGACAGATGTGTCAAATATGTCCATATACTGAGAGGTAGCTACATGGGAGAGTAGTCAAACATGTCCATATACAGGGTACTAGATACCTGGCTAATGAGTACAACATGTCCATATAATGAGAGCAAGCTACATGGCAGATAAATCCAATATATTCATATACAGAGAGCTACCAACTAGGCAGATCATTCCTACATATCCATGTACAGAGAGCTAGCTACATGGAAGGGTAGTGCATCATTTCCATATACAGAGTTTTAGGTACATGTCAGATGTGTCCAACGTGTACGTATACTGAGATCTAGCTACATAGCAGAGTAGTCAAACATAGTCCATATAAAGGGTACTAGCTACAGGGCAGATGAATCCAACATGTCCATAAACTGAAAGCTAGCTACACGGCAGAGAAGTCCAAAATGTCCATATACAGAAAGCTAGCTACATACAGGTGAGCACGACATTTCCATATACAGAGTTCTAGCTACAAGGCAGATGAGTCCATCTTGTCTATATACAGAGAGCTAGCTATATGGCAGAGTAGTGCATCATTTCCATATACAGAGTTGAAGGTACATGGCAGATGAGTCCAAAGTGTTCATATACTGAGAGATAACTAGATGGATGAGTAGTCCAACGTGTCCATATACAGGGTACTAGCTACCTGGTTAATAAGTCCAACATGTCCATATACTGAAAGCTCACTACATGGTAGGCAAGTCCAATATGTTCATATACAGAGAGCTAGCTACTTGGCAGCATAATGAATCATTTCCATATACAGAGTTCTAGCTAGAAGCGCGATGAGTCCAACTTGTCCATAAACTGAGTGCTCCCAACATGGCAGAGTAGTCCAACATGTCTATATACAGAGGGCTAGCAACAAGGCAGATGAATCCAACATGTCTTTATACAGATAGGTAGCTACATGGCAGGATAGTGATACATTTCCATATACAGAGTTCTAGCTAAATGGAAGATGAGTCCATCTTGTCTATATACAGATAGCTAGCTACATGGCAGTGTATTGCAACATTTCCATATACAGAGTTCTAGCTGCAAGGCAGATGAGTCCAACTTGTCTATATACAGAGAGTAAACTTCATGGAAGAGTAATGCAACATGTCCATATACAGAGTTATAGCTACATGGCAGATGTGTCCAACGTGTCTATAAACTGAGAGCTACCTACATGGCAGATCAGTCCAAAATATCCATACACAGAGAGGTAACTACATGTCAGATGAGTCCAAAAGGTCTATATACAGAGAGCTAATTACATGGCAGAGTAGTGCATCATTTCCATATACAGTATTCAATCTACATGGCAGAAGAGCACAAGTGCTCCTATACTGAGAGCGAGCTACATGGCAGAGTAGTCCAACATGTCCATATAAAGAGTACTAGCTACATGGCAGATGTGTCCAACGTGTCCATATACTGAAAGATAGTAAATGGCAGACAAGCCCAATATGTTCAATAACAGAGAGCTAACTACTTGGAAGAACAGTCCAACATATCCATCTACACAGAGCTAGGTACATGGCAGACGAGTCCAAAATGTCCATATACAGAGAGATAGGTACATGGCAGTGTAGTGCAACATTGAAATATACAGAGCTAAAAGGCAGATGAGTCCAACTTGTCTAAATACAGAGAGCTAGCCACATGGCAGAGTAATGCAACATTTCCATATACAGAGTTCTGGCTACATGGCAGAAGTGTCCTACATATCCATATACTGAGAGCTAACGACATGGCAGATCAGTCCAAAATATCCATGCACAGAGAGCTAGCTACATGTTAGATGAATCCAACATGTCCATATACAGAGAGCTAGCTACATGGCAGAGTAGTGCAACATTTCCAAATACAGAGTTGTAGCTACAAAGCAGATGAGTCCAACTTGTCTATATACTGACAGCAACCTACATGGCAGTTCATTCCAAAATATCCATGCACAGATTGCTAGCTGTATGTCAGACGAGGCTAAAATGTCCATACATAGAGAGTCAGCTTCAAGGAAGAATAGTGCATAATTTCCAAATACAGAGTTGAAGCTACATGGCAGACCAGTCCAAAATGTACATATACAGAGTTCAAGCTATATGGCAGATGAGTCCAAAGTGTTCATATACTGAGAGCTAGCTACATGGATGAGTAGTCAAACATGTCCATATACAGGGTACTAGCAACCTCTCTAATGAGTACAACATGTCCATATACTGAGCGCTAGCTACATGGCAGACAAGTCCAATATGATCATATAGAGAGAGCTACCTACTTGGCAGATCATTTCAACATATCCATGTATAGAGAGCTAGCTACATGCCAGACTAGTACAAAATGTCCATATACAGAGAGCTAGCTACATGGAAGGGTAGTGCAACATTTCCATATACAGAGTTCTAGGTACAAGGCAGATGAGTCTAATTGTCTATATAAAGAGAGCTACTTACTTGGCAGATCAGTCCAACATATCCAAGTAAAGAGAAGTAGCTGATGTCAGACAAGTCCAATATGTTCATATACATAGTTCTAGCTACATGGAAGATGTGTCCATCCTGTCCATATCCTGAGAGCTAGCTATATGGCAGTCGAGACCAAACTGTCCACATGCAGAGAGCTAGCTACATGGCAGGGTAGTACAACATTTCCATATTCAGAGTTTTAGCTACAAGACAAATGAGTCCAACATGTATATATACAGAGAGGTACCTATCTGGCATGTTAGTGCAACATTTTCATATACAGAGTTCGAGCTACAGGCAGATGAATCCAAGTTGTCTATATACAGAGAGCTAGCTACATGGTAGAGCAGTGAAATATTTCCATATATAGAGTTCTAGCTACAAGGCCGATGAGTCAAACTTTTCCATATAATGAGAGCTAACTACATGGAAGAGTAGTCCAACATGTCTGTATACAGAGAGCTAGCTACATGGCAAGGTAGTGCAACATTTCCATATACAGAGTTCTAGCTACAAGGAAGATTAGTCCAACTTGTCCATATACTATGAGCTATATATATGGCAGAGTAGTCCAACATGTCCATATACAGGGTACTAGCTACATGGCAGATGAGTCCAACATGTCCATATACTGAGAGCTAGCTACGTGGCAGACAAGTCCAGTATGTTCATATATGGAGATCTGGCTTCATGGTAGAGTAGTGCAACATTTGCTTATACAGAGCTCTAGCTAAAAGATTGATGGGTCCAACTTGTCCATATACTGAGAGCTAGATACATGGCAGAGTAGTCCAACATGTCCATATACAGGGTACTAGCTACATGGCCGATGGATCCAACATGTCCATATACTGAGAGCTAGCTACATGGCAGACGAATACAAAATTTCCATATACAGAGAACTAGCTACATAGCAGGGTAGTGCAACATTTGCTTATACAGAGTTCTAGCTACAAGGGAGATGAGTCCAACTTGTCTATATACAGAGAGCAAGGTACATGGCAGAGTAGTGTGACATTTCCATATACACAGTTCTAGCTACATGGCAAATGTGTTCAACGTGTCCATATACTGCATATATCTACATCACAGATCAGTCCAAAATATCCATGCACAGAGAGATAGCTACATGTCAGACGAATCCAAAATGTCCATATACAGAAAGCCAGTTACATGGCAGAGTAGTGCAATATTTCCAAATACAGAGTTCTATCTACAAGGCAGATGAGTCCAACTTGTCTACATACTTTGAGCTACCAACATGGCAGATCAGTCCAAAATATCCATGCACACATTGGTAGCTACATGTCAGACGTGTCCAAATTGTCCATATACAGAGACCTAGCTACATTGCAGGGTAGTGCAACATTTCCATATACAGAGTTCTAGCTACATGGCAGATGTGTCTAACGTGTCCATATACTGAGAGCTACCTACATGAGAGACAACGCCAATATGTTCATATACAGAGAGATATCTACATGGCAGGGTAATGCAACATTTCCATATACAGAGTTCTAGCTTCATGGCAGATGTGTCCCACGTGTCCATGTACTGAGAGCTAGCTACATGGCAGAGTAGACCAACATGCCCATATACAGGGTATTAGCTACATGGCAGATGTTTGCAACGTGTACCTATACTGAAATCTTGCTACATGGCAGACGAGTCTATTATGTTCATAGACAGAGAGCCTGTTACATGGCAGGGTAGTGCAACATTTCCATGGATAGTGTTCTAGCTACATGGCAGATGTGTCCAACATGTCCATATACTGAGAGCTAGCTACATGTTAGAGTAGTGCAACATTTCCATTACAGAGTTCTAGCTACATGGCAAATGTGTACAACGTGTTCATATAGTGAGAGCTAACTACATGGCAGT